>NC_052160.1:60854074-61070180 GCF_902713615.1 Scyliorhinus canicula | reverse complement strand
TATGCTTCCTTTTTCATCTTAGCTAGTCTCACAATTCCACGCGTCATCCATGGTTCCCTAATCTTGCCATTTCTGTTCAGAGTCTTTCCCTTGCTCGGTGTTCGCTGTCTTTCCGCCGCTCAGTGTTCGGTGTGTTTTCGGTGTTCGGTGTCTTTCCCCCGCTCGGTGTTCGGTGTGTTTTCGCCATTCGGTGTCTTTCCCCCTTCGGTGTTCGGTGCCTTTCCCCCACTCGGTGTTCAGTGTCTTTCCCCCACTCTGTGTTCAGTGTCTTTCCCCCGCTCGGTGCTCGGTGTCTTTCCCCCACTTGGTGTTCGGTGTCTTTCCCCCGCTCGGTGTTCGGTGTCTTTCCCCACTCGCTGTTCGGTGTCTTTCGCCCACTTGGTCTTCGGTGCCTTTCCCCCGCTCGGTGTTCGGTGCCTTTCCCCGCTCAGTGTTCGGTGCCTTTCCCCCTCTCAGTGTTCGGTGCCTGTCCCCCGCTCGGTGTTCAGTTCCTTGCCCCCGCTCGGTGTTCGGTGTCCTTCCCCCGCTCACTGTTCCCCCGCTCACTGTTCCCCCGCTCAGTGTTCGGTGCCTTTCCCCCGCTCGGTGTTCCGGCCTTTCCCCCGCTCAGGTTCGGTGCCTTTTCCCCCCGCACAGTGCTCGGTTCCTTGTCCCCGCTCAGTGTTTGGTACCATCACCCTGCTCGGTGTTCGGAGCCTTTCCACCCCTTGGTGTTCGGTGGCCCATTCCTCCCGCTCGGTGTCGGTGCCTTTCCCTCGCTCGGTGTTCGTTGTCTTTCCCCCGCTCAGTGTTCGGTGTCTTTCCCCCGCTGTGTGTGTGGTGCCTTTCCCCTGCTCGGCAATCGGTGCCTTTGCCGGCTCGGTGTTTGGTGCCTTACTCCCGCTGTGTGTTTGTTGCCTTTCCCCTGCTCGGCAATCGGTGCCTTTGCCGGCTCGGTGTTTGATGCCTTTCCCCCGCTCGGCACTCGGTGCCTTTGCCCGATCGGTGTTTGGTGCCTTTCCCCCGCTGTGTGTTTGTTGTCTTTCCGCCATTCGGCATTCGGTGCCTTTGTCTGCTCCGTGTTCTGTGCCTTCCCCCAGCTGTGTGTTTGCTGCCTTCCCCCCGCTGTGCGTCCGCTGCCTTCCCCCCGCTCGGTGTCCACTGCCTTCCCCCCGCTGTGTGTCCGCTGCCTTTCCCCAGTTTGGTGTCCGCTGCCTTCCCCCAGCTGTGTGTCCGCTGCCTTCCCCCAGCTGTGTGTCCGCTGCCTTACCCCCGCTCGGTGTCCGCTGCCTTCCCCCCGCTCGGTGTCCGCTGCCTTCCCCCCGCTCGGTAAATCCCATTGACAATGGCTGGACCAGTAGATCCTGTAAACGGGCCGCCTCCGCCGCCGAAAGGTACGTAGTGGGGTGGTCGATAAATCTTCCCCCCCCCCCCCACCCCTCAATATATCTCAAAGCTAATGGACAGATTGTAACACTTGGTACACAGATAGCATGTGGCTCAAGGAAGAATTGATTAATTGTTGGCAAAAATGCAGCTTGTCACAGTTTGAGCATAGTTTTCAGAGCAGGTTGTTAGATGTTCATTGGCCGCAACTTCCAGTGGCGGCAATGCGGACCTAAGCTGCACGTTCGGCAGCTCCCGCTTTTATAGGACTTGTGGGTTCTTTTCAGGGCCCCAAACGGCGCTGATACGACGATTCCCGGTGTGTAAAGGGGTCTGGAGCAAAACCCCCCGGGATTTATGGTGCGGACCCGGAGTGGGGTGAGGGAAAAAGCGGCAGCAGCTCCCCTGGAAAAGCGGGGGAAGGTGGACAAAATGGCGGCCGGTGGAGCCCCCGAGGATTGGAGGCAGTGGGCGGAGGAGCAGCAGGCGGCCCTTCGGCGCTACTTTACGGAGCTGAAAGTGGAGTTGCTGGACTCTCTGAAGGTTACGACAAGTAAGCTGCTGGAGACCCAGACAACCCAGGGTGCAGCGATCCTTGAGTTGCAGCAGCAGGCCTCTGAGCGCGAGGATGAGGTCTTGGCCCTCGTGGGGAAGGTGGAGATGCACGAGGCGCTCCACAAAAAGTGGCAGGATCGCTTTGAGGAGATGGAGTTTCGGACAAGGAGGAGGAACTTGCGGATCCTAGGCCTCGCGGAGGGGCTGGAGGGGTCGGACCTGCCGGCTTATGTAGCCATGATGCTGAACTCGCTGGTGGGGGCAGGATCTTTCCATCTGCCCCTGGAGCTTGAGGGAGCCCGCAGAGTGCTGGCCAGGAGGCCTAAGGCGAATGAACCCCCGCGGGCGGTGCTGGTGCGGTTCCATCGGTTCAGTGACCGGGTGTGGGTTCTGCGATGGGCCAAGAAGGTGAGGAGCAGTAAGTGGGAGAATTCGGTAGTGTGTATCTACCAGGACTGGAGTGCGGAGGTGGCCAAGCGGAGAGCCGGGTTTAACCGGACGAAGGCGGTGCTCCACAGCAGGCAGGTGAAATTCGGCATGCTGCCGCCTGCACGCTTGTGGGTCACCTACAAGGACCGGCATCACTACTTTGAGTCCCCGGAGGAAGCGTGGGCCTTTGTGCAGGCTGAAAAAGGGATTGAACTAGGGATTGGGGACTGTGGGGGTTTTTTGTATCACTGTTTATGCTGTTGCTGGCTATTCTGGGGTTTTATTCCCGCTTTCGGATGATGTTGGTTATAGTTTTGTGTTTTAAGGTGGGTGTTGGGGTCTGTGGTTGTTCTGTTTTTGTTTGTACGGGGTTGGTGGATGGGTTGGGACTGCTATTTGGGAGCTGCGTTGAGGGGGTGGGGTGGGGCAGTGGGAAAGCGCGGGCTTTCCTCTGGTTTCCCGTGCTGCGGGACGAGGGGGGTGGAGCTGGAGGCAAGGGGCGTGGATATCAGATCCGTTTTCCCGCGCGGAGGCGGTGCCAAGGAACTGATGTGGGGGGGGAGGGGTGACCACATATCGGGAGGGGTTGGAGTTAGGGCGGGAGCTGCCGGGGTCAGCAGAAGTCAGCTGGCTCATGGGAGTACTAAGGAGGGAGCGTCGCGGCTAGGAGGGGTCCTAGCCTGGGGGGGGGGGGGGGGGGGGGGGGGTACCGGGTTCCTGCTGGATTGGCCAGGGGGGAGCTGGTGCGGGTCGGGGGGATCGGGGGGGGATCGGTTCTATCGCCATGGAAAACGGGCCGAGTGGGGGGTGCTGGCCAGGGGCGAGCGGGGGGGGGGGGGGGGGGGGGGGGGGGGGGGGGGAGATCCGGGGGGGGATCCGGCTGATCAGTGGAACGTGCGGGTGTTGAATGGACCGGTGAAGCGGGCCTGGGTGTTTTCGCATCTGAAGGGGCTGAAGGTGGACGTGGCCATGCTCCAGGAGGCTCACCTCAAGGTGACGGACCAGGTCCGTCTGAGGAAGGGGTGGGTGGGGCAAGTTTCCATTCAGGGCTCGACACGAAGAACCGGGGGGTGGCGATCCTGGTGGGGAAGAGGGTGGCGTTTGAGGCATCTGAGGTGGTGGCTGATAGTGGCGGCAGATATGTGATGGTGAGCGGTAAGCTGCAGGGGGAGAGGGTGGTGTTGGTAAATGTGTACGCCCCAAATTGGGATGATGCTGGTTTCATGAGGCGTATGTTGGGCCGCATTCCTGACCTGGAGGCGAGGGGCCTGATCATGGGGGGGGACTTCAATATGGTGCTGGATCCCCTACTGGATCGTTCTAGTTCTAGGACGGGCAGGAGGTCGGCGGCGGCCAAGGTGTTGAGGGGGTTTATGGACCAGATGGGAGGGGTGGATCCCTGGAGGTTTGGGAGGCCGAGGGCTTGGGAGTACTCTTTTTTCTCCCACGTGCACAGGGTTTATTCCCGCATTGATTTTTTTTGTCCTGAGTAGGGGGCTGGTCCCGAGGGTGGAGGATGCCAAATATTCGGCTATAGCAATTTCGGACCATGCTCCGCATTGGGTGGATCTGGAGATGCGGGAGGTGCGGGACCAGCGCCCGCTTTGACGTCTGGACGTGGGGCTGTTGGCTGATGAGGGGGTGTGCAGGAGGGTCCGGGGATGTATTGAGAGGTACCTCGAGGCCAATGATACTGGGGAGGTTCGGGTGGGGATGGTGTGGGAGGCTCTGAAGGCAGTGATCAGGGGGGAGCTGATCTCCATCCGAGCCCATAGGGAGAGGGGGCAGAGGAGGGAGAGGGAGAGACTGGTGGGGGAGCTGCTGAGTGTAGATAGGAGGTATGCGGAGGCCCCGGAGGATGGATTGCTGGGGGGGTGGTGTAGCCTGCAGGCCAAGTTTGATTTATTGACCACCAGAAAGGCGGAGACACAGTGGAGGAAGGCGCAGGGAGCGGTCTATGAGTATGGAGAGAAGGCGAGCAGGATGCTGGCACATTAGCTTCGCAAGCGGGATGCAGCTAGGGAGATTGGTGGAGTGAAGGATAGGGGTGGGAATGTGGTGCGGCAGGGGGCAGAGGCCAATGGGGTCTTTAGGGACTTCTACAGGGAAGTGTACCGGTCAGAGCCGCCGGGGGGGGGGGGGGGGGGGGGGGGGGGGGGCAATGGAGAGCTTTTTGAACAGGCTGCGATTTCCAAGGGTGCAGGAGGAGCAGGTGGAGGGACTGGGGCGCCGATCGAGTTGGAGGAGCTGGTTAGAGGGATTGGCCGCATGCAGTCGGGGAAGGCGCCGGGACCGGATGGGTTCCCGGTTGGATTTTATAAAAAATAAGCGGACCTGTTGGGCCCCCTGTTGGTTCGGACCTTTAACGAGGCATGCGGGGGGGGGGGGGTGTGTTTTGCCCCCGACAATGTCACGGGCGCTGATTTCCCTGATCCTGAAGTGAGATAAGGACCCCTTGCAGTGCGGATCATACAGGCCGATTTCACTGCTGAATGTAGACGCCAAGTTGCTGGCGAAGATATTGGCCACTAGAATAGAGGACTGTGTGCCGGGGGTGATACATGAAGATCAGACGGGTTTTGTGAAAGGGAGGCAGCTGAACACTAACGTGCGAAGGCTGCTAAATGTGATAATGATGCCGGCAGCAGAAGGAGAGGCGGAGATTGTGGTGGCATTAGATGCGGAGAAGGCCTTTGATAGGATTGAGTGGGGGTACTTGTGGGAGGCGTTAGAGAGGTTTGGGTTTAGGGTGGGGTTTATTAAATGGGTGAGGTTGCTGTACGAGGCCCCGATGGTGAGTGTAGCGACAAATGGGAGGAGGTCCGAGTACTTCAGGCTCTACCGTGGGACGAGGCAGGGGTGCCCCCTGTCCCCTTGCTTTTTGCGCTGGCAATAGAGCCTCTGGCCGTGGCTCTCAGGGAGTCGGGGAGGTGGAGGGGTTTGGTGCGAGGTGGGAAGGAGCACCGAGTGTCGCTGTATGCGGACGACTTGCTGTTGTATGTAGCAGACCCGGTGGGGGAAATGCCGGAGGTGATGGAGATTCTTGCTGAGTTTGGGAGTTTCTCGGGCTATAAGTTGAACCTGGGTAAGAGTGAGCTGTTTGTTGTACACCCGGGAGATCAGGAGGAGGGGATTGGTAGGCTCCCGCTAAAAAGGGCAGTGAGGAGTTTTAGGTACCTGGGGGTTCAGGTGGCTAGGAGCTGGGGGACTCCGCATAAGCTTAATTTTACTAGGTTGGTGGAGCAGATGGAGGAGGAGTTTAAAAGGTGGGACATGCTGTCGTTGGCGGGTAGAGTACAGTCCGTTAAAATGACGGTGCTCCCGAGGTTTTTGTTTTCGTTTCAGTGCCTCCCCATTTTCATTCCGAGGGCCTTTTTTAGGAGGGTGAACAGCAGCATTCTGGGATTTGTTTGGGCGCACGGGAATCCGAGGGTGAGGAGGGTATTTTTGGAGCGGGGCAGGGATAGAGGGGGGCTGGCGCTGCCCAACCTCCTGGGTACTATTGGGCGGCTAATGTCTCAATGATACGCAAGTGGGTAATGGATGGGGAGGGGGCAGCATGGAAACGGATGGAGATGGTGTCCTGTGGAGGCACGAGCCTGAAGGCACCGTTGCCGCTCCCTCCAACGAGGTACACTACGAGCCCAGTGGTGGCGGCTGCCCTCAAGATTTGGGGGCAGTGGAGGCGACACAGGGGGGAAGTGGGGGCTCGGTGGAGGCCCCGCTGCGGGGGAACCACCGGTTTGTCCCAGGGAACATTGATGGTGGGTTCCTGGGGTGGCACACGGCGGGCATAAGGAAGGTGGGAGACCTGTTCATTGACGGGAGGTTTGCGAGCCTGGGTGAGCTGGAGGAGAAGTTTGAGCTCCCCCCGGGGAATATGTTCAGGTACCTTCAGGTCAAGGCGTTTGCTAGGCAGCAGGTGGAGGGGTTCCCTTCGCTGCCCCCGCGGGGGGTAAGGGATAGGGTGCTTTCGGGGGTGTGGGTCGGGGATGGGAAGGTGTCTGACATCTACCAGGTGATGCAGGATGTGGAGGAGCTGAAGGCTAAGTGGGAAGTGGAGCTGGGGGAGCAGATTGAGG
Organism: Scyliorhinus canicula; assembly: GCF_902713615.1. Taxonomy (NCBI): domain Eukaryota; kingdom Metazoa; phylum Chordata; class Chondrichthyes; order Carcharhiniformes; family Scyliorhinidae; genus Scyliorhinus; species Scyliorhinus canicula. The sequence continues at coordinate 61,063,749 of NC_052160.1, read as the reverse complement.
AGGGGTCATGGGCGACGCCCTGGAGAGGGTGAACTCCTCCTCTTCATGTATGAGGCTTAGCCTCATCCAGTTCAAGGTACTGCACAGGGCTCATATGTCCGGGACGAGGATGAGCAGGTTTTTTGGGGGTGAGGACAGGTGCATTAGGTGTTCGGGGAGCCCAGAGAACCATGCCCATATGTTTTGGGCATGCCCGGCACTGGGGGAATTCTGGCAGGGGGTGGCGAGGACGGTGTCGAGGGTGGTAGGGTCCAGGGTCAAGCCAGGCTGGGGACTCGCGATATTTGGGGTTGGGGTGGAGCCGGGAGTGCAGGAGGCGAAAGAGGCCGGTGTTTTGACCTTTGCATCCCTAGTAGCCCGGCCGAGGATCTTGTTGCAATGGAAAGATGCGAGATCCCCAAGCGTGGAGATCAATGACATGGCGGGATTCATTAAGCTGGAGAAGGTCAAATTCGCCCTGAGGGGGTCGGTACAAGGGTTCTTTAGGAGGTGGAAGCCTTTCCTCGACTTTCTGGCTCAACAGTAGGGAACTAGGTCAGCGGCAGCAGCAACCCGGGGGGGAGGGGTGAAAAAAAGGGGGGGGGGTTTCGGGGGGGGCATTGTTTATGTTAATTTAATTTATTGTTAATTTATTTTGTTGTTTATTGGGTTTGGGGGGGGGGGTGTGGGGGTTCGTTATATGAATTGTTATGGGTGCCGGGGGGTGTTTATTATTGTTATTATTATTATTGTTCTGTTGTTATACATTTTTCAAAAATCTCAATAAAAATTATTTTTTTTAAAAAAGATGTGGATTGGCTTGAAGCTTCCTCTGTGATATGGAAGCTCTTCATCAAAGTATTTATTTTTTCAGCTCAGTAGTTTTAGAGCCATGAATCAGAACTGGGCACATCCTGATGAAAGAACAAAGTAACTGTAATAATGTTGAGTGAATGGTGGAGTTATGTGCTCGACTTCACTTGGATTCGTTTAAATCAGCTATACTCAGCACTGTGCCAGTGTTCTGCTTTTCATGATGCTGGCGGTGAAAGTATATGCAAGCTGTGTACTTTCTCAGCACTGCAACCAGAATAGATGTCAGTGAATCAAGTCCCCTGCCTTTGGTTATCAATACTTTCATTCTTATTTTATGATGTACATATCTACTGTGCGTGATTCCACAATCAGAGCTTCTTTGTATTCATAATATTGGTAATCACGTTGGAAGAACATTGCTGCTATCAATCTTTCAAACGCAACTCTTTTCAACTTCTTTTTTTCTCTTTTCTTTCTCCAACTGTTTTACTTCTCAACTTTCTCGCTCGGATGTTTTCTTTCTCTCACTTCCTATTTTCTCTTTTTTTTTCCCGTCTCCCACCTTTCTGCCTTCTTCCCGCTCTCTGTCCCTTCTCCCTCCGCCCTTGTCTCTTTCCCTTCCCCTCCAGTCCCTGAAGCACCTTGAAGAAGCATTCACCCCTGGAAGAAGAATGGTTGAGTATAAAATTGATCTCAATCATTCTCAGATTTCACCTTACAGCAACAAAACATTCCCCCGCCTGCCTTGTGACTTTTTTAATGATTTGTGCATTTGGGGGGGGGGGGGGGGGTTTGCAGATGAAAGGTTTTACAGCTACTGCTTTTTCATTCTGTTGCAGGGACCTCCATTGTGTTTGACATGAGTCTCACGTACATTCTTGTCGCTCTGGCAGCTGTGATTCTAAACAATGCATTGGTGGAGTTGCTCAGCCTGCACACTCGCATCACTGTCGGTAAGTGCCGAGGCTCTATCAGACATCAGGGTTACTGTCATGTGAGAGTACCTTTAAGAAATGGGGGTTTACCGAATAGCTATAGTGAATGTCACTTTAAGAAATGTTTGTCTACTCAAGTTACTGCAGTGATGTCAGAGTGTGGGTGGAGCTGGGCTGTCTGTCAGCTTTTTAGTTTCACTTTGAGAAAAGCTTGGGTGTGTCTGTGTTTTTTGGTTTTGTTTTAGTGTTGGAGCTGAAGCCAGACAAAGAAGGTGTAATATTGTTCTCTCTGCCATCTAAAGACTATCTCTTGATCGTTTGGTGAATTCAGAGTGATCACTGTTCTCAGTAGTGAATTTAAACCTGATGTGCTTCTGTTAAAAGGTTTTTTTAATGTCTTATGGATGTTAAAAGGAAATGTTAAGGATTACTTAGTGTTGTATTCTTTGATGGTTTTATTTGAATTGAATGTTGCTAAGATGTTCACTGTATGTTTTAAAAAGGTTAACTTGAGTTCATAGAACAAACATTGTTTTGCTTAAAAAAAATACTGTTAGCTGTCTGCTGTACCACACCTGTAAAGTGGGCCGTGTGCTCCCCATACCAAAATCGAGTAAAAGTCATGGGTCAGGTGAACTCCATGATACACTTTGGGGTTCTCTAAACCCTGGCCCATAACACTACAAACTTGTAGCATTGAGCACAATGCTGGCTCAAAGTTGGCTTAATGCTCAGGCGCTTTCAGTATCTTATGCTTCACAGCGCCTGGGACCCGGGGTCAATTCCAGGCGCGGGTCGCTCTCTGTGGGGAGTCTGCACACTCTCCCCGTGCCTTTGTGGGTTTCCTCCGGGTGATCCGGTTTCCTCCCACAAGTCCCAAAAGACATGCTGTTGTTGAATTGGACATTCTGAATGCTTCCTGTGTGTACCCGAGTGTCACCAGAGTGTGGGGTTTTTCACAATAACCTCATTGCAGTGTTAATGTAAGGTTAGTTGTAACACTAATAAAGATGATTATTACAGTAGAGGACAAATGATTATGAGTTACTTTTAAAGGTAACTGGAACAATGACGAATAACTATCAATGTACTTCAGTGGGACCAAACAGCATGAGTGAGGGCATTGAGTAGATCAGAAAGCTTGGAGATGTAGAAGAGTGAAAACCTTTAATGCTTGCCCCATTTTTTCACCCCACTTTGAGTCCTACTCAACAGGGCCCCAAAATTCCTTTGTGCCCTCCACCACACCCCTCCCCCCAACCCTCCTCTCTCCCTTTTCCAGAGCCTGTGGCCCAAGTGAGCACGGCCACTTATTTCTGTTCTGGGGCCTCCATTATTGCTGCTGCTCTGGGCCTGCTGCAGTTCCACAAGTGACCACACTCTTGGTGGCGCTGCTGGGACTGACGATCGAGCTGGCAGCTCTTGTGGGCAGGCTCTTCAGCCTGAAAGGCAGCAGAACCCTGACAACGGGCAGCTGACTTCCTGATAAGCAGTTCATCCAATCGAGCTGCCATTATGAGACCACCACTGCGGCAGTTAACATCAGCCCATTGTGAGCCACGCGGTCCACGATTGCATCAACAAGACACTCTGTGGTAGGCAAGGTGTGTATATTGGCAGCCCAGATAGTACACATTTGCCTTCAGGCCAACTGTTAACCAGCTCCTCTGGGCCGGACTGACTTACAGGGTCTGGTTTAGCACAATGGGCTAAGCAGCTGGCTTGTGATGCAGAACAACGCCAGCAGTACTGGTTCAATTCCTGTACCAGCCTCCTTGAACAGGCGCCTGAATGTGGTGACTAGGGGTTTTTCACAGTAACTACATTGAAGCCTACTTGTGACAATAAGCGATTATTATTATTACTTGAGAGTTAATATTTATCCACTGCCTGCAGCCCACCCCCCCACACACTTTTGTGGTTCTTACCGAAGAACTTCCAAATCCTTATTCCTACCCCATCACCATCCCTCCATCTTAAGCCAGCGACCAATCTACTCTGTCACAGCCAAAATAACAATGAATTGACCCTCGTCTGGCCTCTGATAACCCACTGGTGTCAGGAATGGAGGTCAACAGCAGACAATGCGGGGTTATGGTGGATCGCAGGTATTGGGAATGATCCACAAAGCCACTTGAAATGAGTCTTGATCCTTTTCAAACTCTTGTCCCCCATTACTTTGCTCTAGAATGTATCAAAGTGGAATTAGATGGAGCTTGTTGTCGATTGAAAGGACCAGGAACTGGACATGAAAAGCGTAATTCAGGCGAGGCTTCCTTATTTAGATGTACAGTTAACTAAGGAGCCACAACAACTTGCATGCATGTTTAATGCATTTAGTCCTTTAATGCAGTAAAACCTCAGACGGCACTTTATAGGAAATTAAATGAAAATCGCTTATTGTCACAAGTGGGCTTCAAATGAAGTTACTTTGAAAAGCCCCTAGTGGCCACATTCCGGCGCCTGTTCAGGGAGACCGAGGAGCATTTTAAAACAAAGTCTGACCCTTTGTGCCATAAGGAGATTTTAAACAGGTGATCAAAAGCTTGGTGAAAGAGTTTGGTTTCAAGCAGCGTCTAAGAGAGAGGCCACGGTGGGAACTATAAACAATATTGAGAACTTTTTAATTGTGGCATTGCCGGACTGGGAGCCAATGGAACAACTGAATAATTTGTAGAAGTATTCTAATAACATGTTGAAAGAGCTTGAACAGGGCAAGAGTAGGAAGGCAGTGCTGGTGTCTTCTGCCGTCATCTCCCTGCAAAACAGATATACCACTTTGGATACTGTTGAGAGAGATGGCTCACCAGGAGAAGGCAGCAACAGCCAGGTTCATGGCACCGTGGCTGGCTCTGCTGCACAGCAGGGCAGGAAGAAGAATGGCAGGGCTATAGTGATAGGGGACTCAATCGTAAGGAGAATAGACAGGCGGTTCTGCGGGTGCAATTGAGACTCCAGGATGGTATGATGCCTTCCTGGTGCAAGGATCAAGGATGTCTCGGAGTGGCTGCAGGACATTCTGGGGGTGGGGGGGGGGGGATGGGGGGGGGGGGAGGGTGAACAGCCAGCTGTTGTGGTGCACATAGGCACCAACGATATAGGTAGAAAACGGGACGAGGTCCTATAAGCTGAATTCAGGGAGTTAGGAGTTAAACTAAAAAGTAGGACCTCAAAGCTGGTAATCTCAGGATTGCTACCCGTGCCACGGGCTAGTCAGTGTAGGAATGTCAGGATAGATAGGATGAATGTGTGGCTCGAGAGATGGTGCAAGAGGGAGGGATTCAAATTCATGGGGCATTGGAACCGGTTCTGGGGGAGCTGGGACCAGTACAAACCGGATAGTACAGAACTGGAACCGATGTCCTGTGGGGAGTGTTTGCTAGAGCTGTTGGGGAGGGTTTAAACTAATGTGGTGGGGGATGGGAACCAATGGAGGAAGTTGGAAGGCAGTAAAACAGGGACAGAAACAAATGGCAGTAAGGGGTAAAGTGTAAGGCAGAGAAGCCAGAGTCAAAAATCAAAAAGGCGACAGTACAAGGTACAGTGATTATGGGGAGCTCAGTGAATAGGCCCAGTAATACTAAAAGGAATAAAACGGGAAGTAAAAACATTAATGGTAAGCGGCGCGGCAGGTTGTTACATGAAGATGTGGATTCAACGACAAGGAAAATTAGGAGAAAAGGTAAGAGGAAATATAACTTAGGAGAGGTTACTGATCGAGGTGTTAAGATTCAAAACAGAGGTATGAAAGCCAACATAAGTGTACTTTACCTGAATGCTCGTGGTATTCGGAATAAGGTAAATGAGTTGATGGCGCAAATCATCGTGAATGACTGTGATTTAGTGGCCATTACGAAACATGGTTAAAAGATGGTCAAGACGGGGAGTTAAATATCCGAGGGTATCAAACTATTCGGAAGGACAGAGTGGATGGTAAGGGAGGTGGTGTAGCTCTGTTATTTAAGGATGACATACGGGCAATAGTAAGGGATAACATCGGTGCTATGGAGGATTATGTTGAATCCATTTGGGTAGAAATCAGGAATAGTAAGGCGAAAAAGTCACTGGTAAGTAGTCTATAGGCCAACAAATAGTAACACTATGGTAGGGCAGGCAATAAACAAAGAAATAACTGATGCATGTAGAAATGTACAGCAGTTATCATGGGGGATTTTAATCTACATGTCGATTGGTTTAACCAGGTCAGTCAAGGCAGCTTTGAGGAGGGGTTTATAGAATGTATCCGCGATAGTTTCCCAGAACATTATGTAATGGAACCTACGAGGGAAGAAGTGGTCCTAGATCTGGTCCTGTGTAAAGAGACAGGATTGATTAATGATCTCATAGTTAGTGATCCTCTCGGAAGGAGCGATCACAATATGGTGGAATTTAAAATACAGATGGAGGGTGAGAAGGTAAAATCAAACACTAGTGTTTTGTGCTTAAACAAAGGAGATTACAATGGGATGAGAGAAGAGCTAGCTAAGGTAGACTGGGAGCAAATACTTTGTGGTGAAACAGTTGAGGAACAGTGGAGAACCTTCCAAGCAATTTTTCACAGTGCTCAGCAAAGGTTTATACCAACAAAAAGAAAGGACGGTAGAAAGAGGGAAAATCGACCATGGATATCTGAGGAAATAAGGGAGAGTATCAAATTGCAGGAAAAAGCATACAAAGTTGCAAAGATTAGTGGGAGACTAGAGGACTGGGAAATCTTTAGGGGGCAACTGAAAGCTACTAAAAAAGCTATAAAGAAGAGTAAGATAGATTATGGAGTAAATGTTCTCAGAATATAAAAATAGATAGTAAAAGTTACTACAATAATATAAAACAAAGAAGAGTGGCTAAGGTAAATTTTGGTCCTTTAGAGGATGAGAAGGGAGATTTAATAATGGGAGATGAGGAAATGGCCGAGGAACTGAACAGGTGTTTTGGGTCAGTCTTCACAGTGGAAGACACAAATAACATGCCAGTGACTGATAGAAATGAGGCTATGACAGGTGAGGACCTTGAGAGGATTGTTTTCACTAAGGAGGTAGTGATGGGCAAGCTAATGGGGCTAAAGGTAGACAAGTCTCCTGGCCCTGATGGAGTGCATCCCAGAGTGCTAAATGAGATGGCTAGGGAAATTGCAAATGCACTAGTGATAATTTACCAACATTCACTAGACTCTGGGGTGGTCCTGGCGGATTGGAAATTGGCAAATGTGACACCACTGTTTAAAAAAGGAGGTAGGCAGAAAGCAGGTAATTATAGGCCAGTGAGCTTAATTTCGGTAGTAGGGAAGATGCTGAATCTATCATCAAGGAAGAAATAGTGAGGCATCTGGGTGGAAATTTCCCCATTGGGCAGACGCAGCATGGGTTCATGAAGGGCAGGTCGTGCCTAACTAATTTAGTGGAATTTTTTGAGGACATTACCAGTGCGGTAAATAACGGGGAGCCAATGGATGTGGTACATCTGGATTTCCAGAAAGCCTTTGACAAGGTGCCACACAAAAGGTTGCTGCATAAGATACAGATGCATAGCGTTAAGGGTAAAGTTGTAGCATGGATAGAGGATTGGTTAATTAATAGAAAGCAAAGAGTGGGCTGGATTTTCATCTTTGAGGTAGGTAGCGGGAGTCAGGGATATTCCTGGAACTGCATACCTGCCTCAGGAAAAAGTGGTTCCGGAGGAGTGACTTCCATTCACCAGGAGGGTGCAATCTGGAGTGGTGGCCTGCTGTCCCCCTAGAAACAGTTTGGAGGCAGAGGTTGGCCCAAGTGAGGAGGTGGCCCTTTCGCCATTTGGGTCCTACATAAGGGACCATCCTGGACTCAGTCTCTGGGAGGGAAAGGAAAGTGTAGGATTTGCAAGACTACGTGGGAGGAGACTTAAGGACACTGGTGCGCCAGCAAATGTTGGCCAACTGGTTATTAATGCTGCCGGAGATGACCCATCATGGGCCTTCCATAGGATTGTTTGATTGTGAAGTCTGCCTATTGCACATGTGTAAAGAGTGTCTTTTTTATATAGCAGAATAATACTAGAGCTATTACATTTTTAGGAGAGGTTGCTTAGACTGGGCTTGTCGCCCCAAGTGTGCAAGGTTAAGTGATGATCCAATTGAGGTGTTTAAAATGATTAAGGGATTCCTTAAATAGAGAGAAACTCCAAGGGAAAAGCTCAGAACAAGGGACAATAATCTCAAGTCCGTTCTGGTGCGATTTCACAAAAAGGGTAATGGAAATTTGAAACACTTATCCCACCCTTAAGCTGTGTGGCTGCAGTTAAATTGAACATTTCAAAACTGAGATTGGTAGGTTTGCGTCAGGCAAGGATTTAAGGTGTTACAGAGGCAAGATGGAGTGAAGATACAGATCAGCCATGGTTGAGTCACCTGACAGAATACACTCAAGGTACTGAAAGATCTCCTCTCAGTCCTGCTGCGGCTCACTTTCAATATCATCATCATCCTTTGAACCCAAATTTGTCATTAATGCCACCTATGCCTTGCTGAAGAAGACATCTCACTAATTCTGTTTTCCAATGCCTGCATTGTAGCACTGAACTATCATACTGAACCCTTTGCGTCTCTTCCATCTGTGATGTGGCAGGGTTTAGAAAACTCCAAAGTATATCATGGCGTTTATCTGACCCACAACTGTTTCTTTATTTTGGTTATGATGAGCACAGGGGGCTGCCTTTCAGGTGGTATACAACAGAGCAGGGGCAGCACGGTGGCGCAGTAGGTTAGCCCCGTTACCTCACGGCGCCGAGGTTCCAGGTTCGATCCCGACTCTGGGTCACTGTCCGTGTGGAATTCACCCCCACAACCAAAGATGTGCAGACTAGGTGGATTGGCCACGCCAAATTGCCACTTAATTGGAAAAAATGAATTGGGTACTCTAAAAAAAATTTTAAAACAGAGGTTTTAGATGCTTTTAATCAAAAAACAAGCTTTATTCTATGAATTTAGTTAACATTTTATAAACACACACAGTCAGCATTTTTATCAACTACAAACATAAAGACCCTACATAGTTACAGTACTCTATGTATAATCCTTAATGAATCCCCCTTTACTGTTCCAACTTAATAACAAGATCCAAGTAGAAACCAGAAACCCCTTTTCAAAGGTGTGGCCCAGTAATGGCACTCTTACTGTCTTTAAGACATGGTATTGATACTCGGTTTCCCTTCTCAAACAGCAGGTTTGAATTCCTTCTGGAAAGCTGTTATCTCTTTTCAAGTTGTCAAGTAATCTGGAAACAGCTTTTAAAATGTCGATAGAGAGAACAAATCCAGTTCAAATGCAAAGTGAAAGTAAAATTCAGAGCCACAGCCAGCTCCCAACTCAAAAACGAAAGTAAAACCAACTCTCAGAGCCACAGCCCAGCTCCACCCACACAATGACAAAAACCTTTCTTAAAGTGACACTCCCATGACACTTCGCTAATCTCTTGACTGGCATCAGCTATGCCATCTATATCCCCTTGGTGAGAGAATACACCTCTGCAGTAAAGGATGCCCATTCTGTTGGCATGCAGGTAATATGATACCAGGAATGTCATGGATGTAAGTTCCAATTTCCACGCCAACACAGGTTTTGAGATGGATAGGACCAGAAGGAGGGGAGTTGACTGATGGTTGCCAGTTGCGCGATGACTCCCGAGTGTGATTATTGACAGGGCCTTCTGTTTGAGCAGGAACATTACTGCTCCATCCAATCCTGATCTAACCTCCATACGTACACATGTTCCGAAAATCACATACGCAACTGATGTGAGAACCCTGAGTATCTTCCCCTGAGCCAGGACTGCCAAATGCTACAAAGCTTTAACTTTGATCAGCTCAGTGACCCAAACCACTGAGCTTTTGGAGGCCAAGTCTGTTATGTTTAAGATCGTGGTCTCTTTCACAGTTAACCAAAGTCATAGCCCAAGACTTACATAAGAAACATAGGAGAGAGTTAGATAGATTAAACAAAGGAAATAACAAAATAGTCACTTATACAAAAGGTCAATTGGGGACACAGAACTTGTGTGTTGCTGAAAAAAGAGACGTACTGTCAAAGTTTTTCATCTTGCACTTATCAGGGCATATGCAAGAATGTCAAATTTCAAAGGGGGCACAATTTGTGCTGCATGAAAAATGAATGCTGATTGGTTGGCAGGTCTACCTGATTGAGGCATTACCATGGAGAATGCACCAGGGAACTATTGTGCTTTTCCCCCTCTGTAGGACCCTCACGTGAGAAAAGTCTTTGCAATGATATTAAAAGTAGCTCTGTAATATTAATGACAAGCATCTCAGAATTATCTCCATCATAAGTAAAGTGCTACCCAAGAACCACTCCAATCAGGATTGATCCATTCATAAAATGTGCATCATCCAAAAATCACCACCAACACCATTACCCCCATTATTTCACAAACATTCCCATTCCAAGTCGCCTTCCCTTCCAGTGGGATTTTCTCCCATACTGTTACAATTTGGTAAAGCCAGTGATTTATTTTTAGCTCCAATTGTGCCCCTGGAATCCCTGATTATCGAATCAGAGCATCCTGACTAAATGGCCAATCTGGCATTTAAAGGCGAGCCAATCAGGGGAGCGAAAAGCTACCCAAAGCCAAACTAGTTCAGGAAATAAAAATTCACATGCAGGACAGCATCAAGGAGCTGTCCGACGGGATTACCTTCGGTGTTCCCAGCCCATCACCTCCAAACCGGTCCCCAGGGTCTGGGGAAATTCCGTCCTTGATTTGGAATCCTGGTATGACTGGATCTGCTCTTAAGGTAAGAACGTCAGTGCATTTGGGGAGTGTGAGGCTGGAAGCTATCATGATGCCTCCTCTGGCTCTCTCCCTCTCTCATTTGCCACTTGAAACCTTCCTGTAGTTCCCAGCTGCTGCAGAAATGTAAGCTTACTCTTTTTCTTGAAGCTATACCTCTCAGATGGCACCTATTGATCACAGTGGCTGTTGTTTCAGGGTGAAGCTGTGACTTAGCAGACATTGTTTCCCAACACCGGACGCTATTCCTCTCCTCTCGGAATAGAAAATAATAGGAAATTGATACGTTTGAAATAGATTGATGATAGCTACTATTTAAATACAAAATAGAGACGTGTAAGATGGTCACTTATGAATGTATCTTTAACAATTGGAGGGGAGACTATTTTGACATGTTTTGGATGACTTGGAAGACTCTTTACCTTACAGTGTTGTATCTTACACACTGTTAAAGAGAAAAGGATTGAATTTATTTAGAGCTTTTTATGAGCTGCTGAAGGACTCGTCAACCAATGGATTACTGCTCAAGCCCAGTCAGCGTTATATTTCCCTGCATTATAACAGTGACTATACCTGCACCTTCTACAATGGGTGCAAAACATTTTGGAATGCCCTAAGGATGTAGAAGGCGCTGCATAAATGAAAGTTCCTAGCCTGCTGTTATGAATTATGCATATTGAGATATAAAAACCAAAGATGTAAGAAGTGTTCAAGAATTTTTTTGGGGGGAAATATATTTATTCAAATTTCAACATTTTAACATTTTTACAACAAATAAGCACAACCCCAAAACCACCCCCTACCCCCGAACTACACTGCCTCACCCCTTGACAGCAACCACATCCCCAAAGAGTAAGATAAACAAACCTTGTCTTGTCCAATCCCTCTCAGAGCAAACTTCACCTTCTCCAAATACAGGAACTCCATTAGAACCCCCCAGCCACACCGAGGCACAGGGGGTGAAGTATTCAAGAATTAACAAATTTTATTGTCGTATGGGGGTCCCGACAATAGGTCTGAAAGCCAGGTGCCACCCCTCCCCATGGGTCTCTGCGGAATGCACAGCTGCATTTTGCAGGATTAAGGCAGATGATTGGTTACCCTTGGCGCTAACGTCCTGTTAAAGATGGCTGCTGTCCCTGGGCAGCTGCCAACTGATCGGAGGGTCACCAGCACCATTGAAAGTGGTGGTCACTGCTGGGACTGCATGTGGAAGAAGAGGATGCCATGGAAAATCACCACCCTCTCAAACAGATAAGTCGGGTCTAAGGGAGCTGCAGCCAATCAGGCAGGTCCCTGTAATGTCTGGGGGCGGAGTGTTGGTGACGGCAGGGGGAACACTGCTGCGAGGGCCAGTCATTACTACCAGGGGTTGGTGCAGGGGCCACTCGTGATCTAACGAGTACCCAGGATGAGATGGCTGCCCGGTTAATTATCATTTAACCTGACGGTTTTCTACATCAGCATTCAGGTGCATTGCTTTCGTCACTGTAGAAATCATAGAAAAGTAGAAAATGCACTAAAGTCCAACAATAATAGTTGTGATGGGGTCATCAACGTTACAGGTTTAACTGAGCTTCATATTTTTGCTTGCTGACAGGTTACCTGTTTGCTTTGGGACCCCTTCTGTTCGTGAGTATCTGTGACGTTTGGCTGGAGCTTTTTACAGTACACCAGGCATATGCCATCAACCTGGCAGCAGTGGGGACTGTGGCTTTCGGCTGCACAGGTAAGGATACACTTAGTAAATGTTTGAACGCATTTACAACCATTTCCCCCCTTTTCTGTCCATGTATTTTCTCCACCTCCTTTGAGTTGTCACATCAGCCAAAGTGAGTGAGACTGGAAATGCCAGGCAGCCAATCCTCTTTCTAAGTGGCCACGAGGTGCAAGAGAAAATCTGAAATAGTATGACCCCTAGTCCTCACCGCCTCCTGCTTTTGCTCTCTCTTCTTCCTCCCCTCCCCTCCTCTTCCAACCCCTCCTTCCTTTACTTCCTCTTTCTTCCCCTCCCCTTTACAGATACCTCTCCCAGTCTGGAGAAGCACGGAGGTCGCATTGCCATTCCATACAATGGGGAACCAATCTACAGTCCCACAAACCTCCAAGATATTTCTTTTGCTTATCGGCTCAGTGGGGCAGCACGGTGGCACAGTGGTTAGCACTGCTGCCTCACAGCTCCAGTGTCCCAGGTTCAATTCCAGCCTCGGGTTACTTCTGTGTGGAGTCTGCACGTTCTCCCCGTGTCTGCGTGGGTTTCCTCCGGGTGCTCTGGTTTCCTCCCACAGACCCAAGATGTGCAGGTTAGGTGGATTGGCCATTATAGATCGCCACCGAGTGTTTAAAAGATTAGGTGGGGTTACTGGGTTACGGGAATAGGGTGGAGGTGTAGACTTAAGTAGGTGCTCTCCCCAAGGGCCGGTGCAGACTCGATGGGCCGAATGACCTCCTTCTGCACTGTAAATTCTATGATTCTATGACTGTCATCTCTTTCACTCTGGCTTTGTCTGAGACATCACATCAGTGTGTGCTTTGTGGCCATCATTCATCCTAACCTGCGCAGATTCTTTTAGAAAATCAATGGAGTCTTCTCTCCAGTAACGGCCGCAGAGATCTGGCTTCAGGTGCTCTGAGCGGGAGAGAGATCCCTCGATTGTGTAGCTGCCAGCAGTGCTGGTGTGGGCTTCAGGGCCTCTGGTGAACAACCCTTGAAGAAGAAACTGAAAACAGGAATAAAGCAGCATAAATCTGATTATTTGAGATATGGGTTCATTAATTGTGCCGTTGCAAATCAGGATGCAAAGTTCATGTGTGTTATGTGTAGAACAGCACTGGCAAATGAAAGTTTAAAACCCTCAAAACTTCAAAGGCATTTGAAGACTAAGCATAGCGAGTTCCAGGACAAATCACTCAGGATGCAGTGAGCTCTTAAATCATCAGCTGAAGTCCTTTGCAGAAATGTAACATTGAATGACAAAGCAAGTGAGGTCATGAGGAACAAGCAGGCGCACCAGTCGCATTAGATTGTGGGTCGCGAAGGTCGGCCAGCATTGATTGCGAAGGTCGGCCAGCATGGGTCACGAAGGATGGCCGGTTGATAAAAATGGGTCTCGGGCAAAAAAAGTTTGAAAAGCACTGCTGTACAGCGAAGGTTCACTAAATTGTTCCCTGGGATGAGGGTGTTATCCTGAGAGGCTGAGGAAATTGGGTCCAGACTCACTGGAGTTCAGAAGAATGAGAAGCAATCTCATTGAAACCTACAAGATTCTGAAGGGGCTTGGCAGGATAAACGCTGCAAAATTGTTTCTGCTGATCAGGGAACGTAAAACACGGGAGCACAGTTTCAGGGTAATCGGCCAAATTGTTTAGGACTGAGATGAGGAGAAATTACTTCACTCAAAGGTTGTGGATTTTTGAAATTCCTCGGTCATTGGATACATTTAAGATTGGGATAGACAAAATTTTGGTCTCTCAGGGAATGAAGGGAAATGGGGCCCAGGCAGGAAAATGGAGTGAACCCCAAGATCAGCCATGACCATTTTGAACTCCGGAGGAGGCCTGATGGGCAGTGTGGTCTACTGCTCCTATTTCTTATGTTCTTACTTAGATTTATTGCAATAATTTCCTGCCTCCACCCTCTCTGCTGGCCATTTAGATGTTTTTTGTTCGTCTCCTCCCCTGTTTTAGCTCAGCTAAGCTCAACTAAGAGGACAGGCAAATGTCTTGAACCCAGGCCTTGTCTTGTGATGTGTTGGACCCCACTCTGTAGGAAGTACAGATTGGTCTGAGTAACCGAGCCTCCAGTTCCCCCTCCCCACTTTGTGATGAGAGACCTCCCCAATGCTGGATGCCTCCCCACAGTATGATGGGGAATTTGTGTGGACAATCAGGCTAATTAAACTGGGAACTAATTTTGTACATTTTCTTTCTTTCCTATGAAGTGCAGCAATCGAGTTTCTATGGTTACACAGGGATGTTGCCCAAACGCTACACACAAGGGGTGATGACAGGCGAAAGTGAGTACCCGCTCCAAACAATTCATATTGTCATGTGAGTGTTCCTTTAAGAAAGGTTTTTTTATTATCACATGGCTTCAATTATGTCATTTTGTGGGTGGAGCTGAACTGTGGCAGTGAGTTTTTTTCAGTTTGACTGCTGTGGACTCAAGGACTAAAAAAACTGTTCTAGAAGTAAACAGGTTGTGGATACCTTCTTTGCTAACTTAAAAGATATATTCAGAGAAAGCCAGTCTCGTTCAAGTGAGAATGCAGAGTGCTGGGCTGCACCCTTGAAAAAAGTTTTTTTTTTGTTTATTGGATTGTTTCAATGAATTGGAACAGTTGAGGAGGAATTCATTAAGTATTATACATAGATTATTGCAGCTGGGTGGTGTGTTAATGTTTCTAATTGATAAAAATTCTTGCTGTCTGTTTAAATTTATATTTGTTAACTATATTCTTAGAATAAACCTGGTTTTGATTAAAGTGTCTTGGGAGTCTGCTGAATCACACCTGTGGCAAGAGCTTTTATGCTCATCCTAGACAAATTTTCAACATAAACGTTGTAGGTCAGGTGGACTTCAGAATATACTTTGGAGTTTCTAAGCCCTGACCCAAAGCAATATGGGCAGGTTTTGATAGAAATCCCAAAACATACAGATCTTGAACATATGTATGGGAACACAATCTTTTTAGGAGTTACTTATCACCTGGTTCCAATGTCTGTGACACGTTACTCCTTGTTTTAACGGTGTTTATTGAATAATGTACTCAGAAGTAATTTGTTTCTGTCACCATCTGATCGGGTTTTTCAACTCTGGTCGGACTTATTCCTGGAGGTTTACCTCATCACCCTGTCACCTCTAATTGCCCTTGCCCATGTCCAAGCAATCCTTCCCCACCATTCTCCAATATTCTGAGAGATAACAAGAAAACGTACAACAAAAATGAAGAACCCGCAGGAAAAAAGTCACGTGTTTATGAAATCCCTCCATAATTGTACACAGTGGTATCCAGAGGATTTATTGTTAGTTCCTGGAAAATCCTGAGCAATTCTCAATGATTGGCAACACTACCACTTGTTCCAGTGACCCCCTGTAATCTAAGGTCAGGCTCAGTTTTGTCTGTTCAGTTGCACCCAATGGTTTTCGATTGGACTCGAAGGCAGGGCTGGCTTTGTGATGCACAAGGCCAAGAGCAAAACGTCACTGTATCCTGTTAACACTTTCAGGCACAACAACTGCCATGAATGGGATAAGACTTCTCCTCAAAGGGGAAGGTTTATTGGGTAAATGGACTTCCCGAATGGTGCTGAGCAATATCAACCAGGATGGCCCAAATTCCAACACACAGATTTGGCAGAATTAGTGCATCTCATCCATTTGGAAGGCAAATGAAGAGAGTGGAAGGAATGGAGGGATCCGGAGGTTGAGTTTGTTGGGCCTGTACTCACTAGAGTTTAGAAGAACGAGAGATGACCTTATTGAGATATGTAGGATTTTCAGGGGCCTTGATAGGGAAGATGTTGAGTGGTTGTTTATCCTTGTGGGAGAGTCTTGGACCAGAGGTCATACTCTCAGAGTAAGGGGTTGGCCATTTAAGACTGAGATGAGAAGGAATTCTTCTCTCACAGGGTAGTGAATCTGTGGAATTCTTTACCGCAGAGAGCTGTAGAGGCTGGGTCGTTAATTATGTTCAAGGTTGAGATAGACAGATTTTGAAGGCAATCAAGGGTAATGGGGATAAGGTCAGCCATGAGCTATTGAATGGCGGAACAGACTCCATGGGCCAAATGGCTGACATCTGCTCCTGCGTTGTAGGGACTAATGCTTGTTGTCAATAACTAGCTGGGCTCGTCCA
The DNA here is from genome assembly GCF_902713615.1 of Scyliorhinus canicula. Lineage (NCBI taxonomy): Eukaryota > Metazoa > Chordata > Chondrichthyes > Carcharhiniformes > Scyliorhinidae > Scyliorhinus > Scyliorhinus canicula. The sequence goes on along the minus strand of NC_052160.1, from coordinate 61,047,384 downwards.
AAGGAATGATCAAGGTGGATAAGGTGCGTGTTTGAACATAATGTCCAGCTAATTCGTTTTTGTCACCTTGCAGAAAGTTTGTATATGTAGACGGGATTAGGCTCAGCCATGGATCCCTTCATGGTTAAGTAGGAATTCATGAGGCCCATACATAAAAATAGGTTCTTGGTGAAGGCATAGAAAGCCCACTGGTGCCCAGAGAACAATTCAGGGTAAGAGTTAACATTTAATAAGATTAGGTTTCTTCAGTTATCGTAGAATCATGGAGCCCCCACAGTCCAGAAGGAGGCCATTTTGCCTATCGAGTCTGCACTGACCCTCTGAAAGAGCACTCCACCTCGGCCCACTCCCCACATCCCTCCTATCCCCATAACCTTGGACACTAAGGGGAAATTCTATCATGGCCAATTCACCTAACCTGCACATCTTTGGACTGTGGGAGGAAACTGGATCACCCGGAGGAAACCCACACAGACACGTGGAAAATGTGCAAGCCCTGCAGATAGTCACCCTAGGCCAGGATTGAACCCAAGTCCCTGGCGCTGTGAGGCAGCAGTGCCTTCTTTTTTTAATTGAGGGATAATTTAGCGTGGTCAATCCACCTACCCTGCGCATCTTTGGGTTGTGGGGGTGAAACCCACACAGACACAGGGAGAATGTGCAAACTCCACACGGACAGTGACCCAGAGCCGGGATCGAACCCAGGTCCTCGGTGCCATGAGGTAGCAGTGCTAACCACAGCGTCACCGTGTCGCCCCTGCCACTGAGGGATTATCTGAGGGATTAATCCTGTGGCTCTTCCCTGAACTGCTTCAGGGCTTGAAGTACTCTGCAGAACTCGACTCTACTTTCTTAGAAGACTAAGGAAATTTGGTATGTCACCTACGACTCTCACCAACTTCTACAGATGCACCATAGAAAGCATTCTTTCTGGTTGTATCACAGCTTGGTATGGAGCCTGCTCTGCCCAAGACCGCAGGAAATTACAAAAGGTTGTGAATGTAAGCCAATCCATCACGCAAACCAGCCTCCCATCCATCGACTCTGTCTACAATTCCCGCTGCCTCAGAAAGGCAGCCAGCATAATTAAGGACCCCACGCACCCCGGATATACTCTCTTCCACCTTCTTCCATCAGGAAAAAGATACCAAAGTTTGAGGTCACGTACCAACCGACTCAAGAACAGCTTCTTCCCTAATGCCATCAGACTTTTGAATGGACCTACCTCGTATTAAGTTGATCTTTTCTCTACTCCTTGCTATAACTGTAACATTATATTCTGCAGTCTTTCCTTCCTTCCCTATGTACGGTATGCATTGTTTGTACACCATGCAAGAGACAATACTTTTCACTGTATACTAATACATGTAACAATAATAAATCAAATCAAATCAAATAATACTCGGTGGTGTGAACTGCCTGGTACACTGTACAATTTCAGTATTATTCTTGACACTTGTACTCTCATACTCTCAGACAGAATAGTTCCCCCATATCTTTATAAAACATTCAGGTCAATGCACCGAGATTGAGACTAACCAATCAGATTCTACAGGCCAGTGGTGAAAGTGCAGGGGAGCGGAACTCATTTTTTCAAAAAGCTGGCTTTGGTATGCTGGGATGAATGACTGCTGTATTAAATGATTCTATAACACTTTGCTTTCATATGGAAGCATTCAAATGGTTACATACGATTTAAGGCACAGAAACAGTCTGATTAGTCCTTGCCAATGTTCATGCTCCAGTCGAGCATCTGCCCATATTTTCTCATCCAAATACACCATTGTCCTCTACTCCCTCATACAACTTGCCTCATTTCCCCTTAACTGCACCCATATGAATCATTTCAACCACTCCCTAATCTACATTCTCACCTCTATTTGGATAAAGAAGTTTCTTCTGAACTCTCTTTAGGAGCTCTTGGTGACTCTAATTAGGCTATTCTCCACAAGAAGAAACATTTCTCTCTGTATCCATTCCATCAAAACCTTTTATAATTTTGAAGACCTCTCTAAGGTCAATGCTCAGCCTTTTTTTTTCCAAACGAACAGTGAGTCAGCTTGTCAGTCCTTCCCTGAGGCATTTTCGGTATCATCCTCGTAAATCTCTGTACCCTCTCCAGTACCTCTATATCCTTTTTTGTAATATGGTGACCAGAACTGCGCGCAGTGCTGTACATCTGGTGTAACCAGGATTCAATACAGAATCTGTATATGTTCTTATATTTACGATTCTTTCCCTCTTGGACTAAAACTAAAGTCAGGATTACCCCAACCCCCCGCCACCCCCCGGCCCACAGAGCTGGATATTACGGTCCTGCTGAAATAAACGGCAATTTAAATGGCTCGCCATATTGACGATGACGAGGCTGCAGAACTCTTGGCCAAGTATTTCGAGTGTTGAGTGACAATTACATGTCGGTGTTTGGTAGAAGGGAGAAAATTGGGGGGCTGGCTGCAGGGGGATAGATAACCTCATGGAAGGATGTATTGTGGTTAGCATTGGGTGATTGTCTGGGAGTTTGTACATTCGCCCCGTGTCTGCGTGGGTTTCCTCTGGGCGCTCCAGCTTCCTCCCGCAGTCCGAAGATGTGCAGGTTATGTGGATTGGCCATGCTAAATTGCCCCTTAGGGTCGAAAGATGTGCAGGCTAGAGGGGATTAAGAGGTTACTAGTATAAGGTGGGGCCAAGGTGGAGTGTTCTTTCGGAAGGTTGGTGCAAACCTGATGGGCCAAATGGCCTCCATTTACACTGTAGGGATTCTATGGTTCTATTTCTCTCCCTTTTATTAACAATGAACACTAAGAGGTTTTCATTCCCTCCATTACAGGTACTGCTGGTGTCATCATTTCCCTCAGCAGAATTTTTACCAAGCTCCTGCTTTCGGATGAGCGGAAAAACACCATTGTCTTCTTCTTCATTTCAATCGGAATGGAGGTGCTGTGCTTCATGTTGCACTTGCTGGTGAAAAGAACACAGTTTGTGAGATACTATACCTCCCATAGTAGCAGCGGCCATGAATGTCTAAAGGGCACCAGCCATGTGGATGAGGGCCCAGGCTACCGCGTCCATCACAATGTCAATACAGAGGAAGTAAGATTCGTAAGTTTTTACCTCACATTGTAAGAGTGAAACAGGATATCGCTCAGGGCACCCAGCAATTTTCTTGAATGCTGTTTCCCATGAGTGTTGATAACATCTTGCATTCCCCTTTACAAAGAACAATGAAAAGTACAGCACAGGAACAGGCTCTTCGGTCCTCCAAGCCCGTGCCGACCATGCTGCCCGACTAAACTAAAATCTTCTACACTTCCTAGGTCCGTATCCCTCTATTCCCATCCTATTCATGTATTTGTCAAGTTGACCCTTAAATGTCACTTTCGTCCCTACTTCCACCACCTCCTCTGGCAGCGAGTTCCAGGCACTCACTACCCTCTGTGTAAAAAACTTACCTCGTACATCTCCTCTAAACTTTGCCCCTCGCACCTTAGTAATTGACTCCCCTAACCTGGGGAAAAGCCTCTGACTATCCACTCTGTCTATGCCCCTCATAATTTTGTAGACCTCTATCAGGTCCTCAACCTCAACCTCCATCATTGCAGTGAGATTCCGTCATTGCAGTGAGAGTTTATTCAACCACACCTCATGGCTAATGCCCTCCATGCCAGGCAACATCCTGGTAAATCTCTTCTGCACCCTCTCTAAAGCCTCCACATCCGTCTGGTAGTGTGGCGACCAGATTGAACACTATACTCCAAGTGTGGCCTAACTAAGGTTCTATACAGCCGCAACATGACTTGCCAATTCTTATACTCAATGCCCTGGCCAATGAAGGCAAGCATGCCTTCTTGACTACCTTCTCCACCTGTGTTGTCCCTTTCAGTGACCCGTGGACCTGTGCACCTAGATCTCTCTGACTTTCAATACTCTTGAGCAGTGTTCTTCAAACTTTTTTCCGGCGACCCATTTTTACCAACCGGCCGACCTTCGCGACCCATGCCGGCCGACCTGCGCGACCCACCATTTTCTCTTACATTGTTTGCTGCTGACAGAAATGGAGGAAATGGTTTTGGGTCCCTTTGGCCCTCGTACCCGCTCCTCCAATGGAACCTGTTGGATGAAGGTGAAGCCTTCTGGTGTCGGAAAGTATGGAGTCTCCATCTGGCTAAAGTTCTGAATTTTTTCTGTAAAATTTTATCAAATAAACCCCCTCTCCCCGAACTTGTAAAAAAAATAAAATGAATAAAATAAATGAATAAAATGAATGAACCCCCCCCCGAACTTGTAAAAAAAAAGCTGCAACCATATTTTTAAAAAGCGGCCGCACTGCGCATGCGTGCCCAATCACCGGTTATGCGCATGTGCACCGATGATCGGGCGTGCATTCGTAATGCGGCTGCATTTTCTTTCACATGTTCGCGGCCATTTTGAAGGCCGCTTGCAGCCGGCGTTATTAAAAGCCGGCTGCTGCGGCGGATTTACGCGATCGGGACCGCCGCGAAGGAGGGCGCCCCGACCCTCCCGGCACCCGCCTGCGACCCACCCGCGGGTCGCGTCCCTGAGTTTGACAATCACTGTTCTTGAGGGTTCTACCATTCACTGTATATTCCCTACCTGCATTAGACATTCCAAAATGCATTACCTCACATTTGTCCGGATTAAACTCCATCTGCCATCTCCCCGCCCAAGTCTCTGAACGATCGAAAACCTGCTGTATCCTCTGACAGTCCTCACCACTATCCGCAATTCCATCAACCTTTGTGACATCTGCAAGGCCAGGAGGAAATGTGACTGCCTCCGTTGAAGTCTGTCTGACATCTGCTTGTTTTTGGAGCGAAAAGAGGCCCCTGTGGTGAATTTTCCGGCGAGCCCAGTGTCAGGATCGTCCTGTCCTGCTGGAAATCAGCAGAATTCTGGCTGGGCTGCAAATCCGCCACGCCATTCTCCGCCACGCCAGGCTCCGCCATGCCAGGCTCCGCCACGCCAGGCTCCGCCACGATGCGGCCGGAAAATACTGGCCCATGTCTTTTTTTGATCAAAGGGCATCGTCTTTGTTTGGAAGAGAATTTCTTTTGTTGCACTTTATAGCGGCAAACAAACTAATAAATGTTTGGCGACTGACTTGCTATTGCAAAATGATTGGCCATTTTAAATGATTTCATTTATCATTGCATGGCTTGGACTAGACAAATGTATTCACAAATGAACCATTTGGGTTCACCCAGGGAGAACAGGTAAGACAGGTTTCAGCTGAATTTAGCATCTTTGGTCAATATGTTACAGATTAAGACAAGAATGTGAGCACTGGACATTACTATAGAGAAAAAAAGTTTTGAGTCCGTTTGACTCTTGCTCCGAATTAAAAGTGAGGGAAAATGTGTTGGCTATTATACTATATAAAAGGGGTGCAACATCATAGGCGGGATTCACTAAAAATGGGGCTATGTCCCCACGCTGGCGGGAAAATCAGCACCAACGACTCCAACATCAACGGCCCCCGAAAGTGAGGAATACTCACCGTTCTAGGAGGCTAGGTTGCTGCCGGAGTTGTCCACACAGCTCCAACCGGCAACAAAGGGCCAGCGCGAGTTTGCGCATTCGCGGACCGGTCGGCGTATTTCCGCGCATGCGCGGGGGTTCCCTTCTCCACGTCGGCCCCCAGGCAATATGGCGGAGCCCTACAGGGGCCCGGCACAGAGGAAAGAAGGCCCCTATGGAACCAGCCCGCCCGCAGATTAGTAGGTCCGGATCGCAGGCCAGGCCCCTCCCCGGGTCGGATTCCCCCCCCCCCCCCCCCCCAGGACGGCCCACGCACACTTACCTGCCAGGTCCCGCCGTGTGTGAGGTGAGTAATTCACGCTGGCAGGACTGGCCAAAACTTGATGGCCACTCGGCCCATCGGGGTCCGGAGAATCGCCGGAAGGGCCACTTTCAACAGCCACCGACCAGCGTGGCGAGATTCCCGCCGCCACCCGGAAAATGGCGCCGGAGAATAAGGAAGCCGGCGTTGTGGCGGCAGGGCGGGATTCGTGCCTCACCACTGGGGATTCTCCAACGTGGCGCAGGGTCAGAGAATCCCGGCCCATATTTTCCCTCTTTTTTCTGTTCTGTTGAAGAGTCAGTCGGACTTGGAACGTTAACTCATTTTTTCTCCCTACAGATGCTGCCAGACTGGTTGTGTTTTCCCAGTATTCTCTGTTTTTGTTTCAGAGTTCAGTGTCCGCAGTATTTTGCTTTTATATTACTATTGGATTGCTCTTCAAAAGAGCTAACACAAACTCGGTGGGCCGAATGGCCTGCCTCTGTTCTGTAACATTGGCCTAACATAGAACATACAGTGCAGAAGGAGGTCATTCAGCCCATCGAGTCTGCACCGAGCCACTTAAACCCTCACTCCCACCCTATCCCCGTAACCCAATAACCCCTCCTAACCTTTTTGGTCACTTAAGGGCAATTTATCATGGCCAATCCACCTAACCTGCACATCTTTGGACTGTGGGAGGAAACCGGAGCACCTGGAGGAAACCCACGCAGACACGGCGGGAACATGCAGACTCCGCACAGACAGTGACCCAGTGGGGAAATCGAACCTGGGATCCTGGCACTGTGAAGTCATAGTGCTATCCACTTGTGCTACCGTGCTTCCTCACTTGTACTACCGTGCTTCCACTGTACTATTCACTGATTCTGCGGTTCAGGGGCTGGTTTAGCACAGGGCTAAACAGCTGGCTTTTAAAGCAGACCAAGGCAGGCCAGCAGCACGGTTCAATTCCTGTACCAGCCTCCCCGAACAGGCACCACATTTAAAGCCTGTGGTGATATGCATCACTGTAAATATATAAGGGGTTAATGTACATACACTAGGACACTGTAAATACACAAGGGGTTAATGTGAACACACTACACCTAGCTAGACACTAGAGGGAGCACCAGAGACATCATGACACACAGACAGTCAACCAATAGGTCAGTAAGATAGGACATGACCAATGGGCATTCAAGACATACACAGAGATGACACTACCACAGGGGGGCATTACACCAACCCATATATAAGGACACAGCACACATGATCTTCCTCTTTCCAGCGGAGACAGTACAGATAGGGTTGATTGAAACACATCACACCCACCACGTGGATTGTAGCAGACTGGTTAGTTAGTCAGAGTAGCTATAGCAGGATTAACAGGAGAGTCGAATCCAAGTAGGAGAATTGTTAACAGTTTAATAAATGTGGTAAAGCTATCTCCAAGCCTGAACCTTCCTTTGTCAGAGTGCACACCAAAGAAGCAGCTTTTGCTATGTCAAGAGCATAACAAAACAAAGTCTACTTGTGACAATAAGCAATTTTCATTTCATTTTTTCATTTCTTGGATTGTTTTTTAAACTTGATCAGCTATCTAAAGCTACACCAGCATCTTTCGTAACGGAGAATTGGCTCCTCACTGCTTCACTTCCACATCATTTGCATCACTTCAACATCCCACAATCAACATCCTGGGGGTTACCATTATTCAGAAACTGAACTGGATTAGCCATATTAATACTGTGGCTACCATAGGCTTGGAATCCTACAGCGAGTAACTCACCTCTTGACCTCCTAACCCCTGTCCACCATCTACAAGGCACAGGCCAGGAGTGTGATGGATTATTCTCCACTTGCCTGGATGAGTGCAGCTTCAACAACACTCAAGTAGCTCGATACCATCCAGGACAAGCAACACACTTGATTGCTCCCCTTCCACAAACATTCAGTCTCTCCACCATCGACGAACAGTAACAGCTGTATGTACCATCTATAAGATGTACTGCAGCAACTCGTCAAGGATCCTTAGACAGCACCTTCCAAATCTGCGACCACTACCGTCTAGAAGGACAAGAGCAGCAGATACCTGGGAACCCCACCACCTGGAGGTTCCCCTCTAATTCACTCACCACCCCAACTTGGAAATATATTGCTGTTCCTTCACTGTTGCTGGGTCACAATCCTGGAACGCCATCCCTAACAGCACAGAGGGAGTACCAGCACCTCAGGGACTGCAGCGGTTCAAGATGGCAGCTTACCACCACCACCTTCTGAAGGGAAACTAGGGTTGGCCAATAAATGCCTGCCTAGCCAGCAATACCCACATCCCCAAATGAGTTTTGCAAAACTTCAGCCAAACTGACCTTGAACTTGTTTTTACCTTTCAGAAAAGCACAAAATGCTGAAAACCCTCAGCAGTTCAGGCAGAATCTATTGGAGAGGAAAAATCTTTCCTCATGAACTTTCATCAAAACTTTATTTTGTTCTTTATGTTCACAGAAAGTTGGGAGGGGGGTTCGCCATCCATTCCTACAGTTATCTAGGGTTGGCCAATCCCACTATAACATTAAATCCAGTTTTATTTTTCAGTCAAGTGCCAAAAATAACGGTTAGAAACCTCACACTGTAGCAGAAGGTCAGAAAATCTGGACTAAAGCCACGTAGCCATGTTTCTGTACTCACGCTCATAGATGGGGAAGTTTTTCACTGGGGGTGGGGGTCTCAAAACTGCATCCAAGCCGTAAAAGGTTCTTTAAAGAGGTATGGGACTACTTAGAGATGAAAGGGGCCGTCTTGTACTTGAGGGGAAGTGAATGGTGGAGATTATTAATAAATGTTTTACATCTATTTTTTACAAAGGAAGTTGAAAGTAGGACTGGAGGAGTACCGAGGGAGGATGTGAAAGAATCACAAATGGAGATAAATATTCAAATGGACAGTGCATTACAAAAATCCAATGAGGTTAAAGTAGAAAATCACTGAGCCAGCATGCTGAAGGAGATTGGGGATATCAGGAATCTCCAAAGCTCCTTTGGAATGGGTCCTGACTTTGTACGATAGCGTAAATTGGGTGATTGTGAGCTAACAGTTCATTTTACACATCAGCCCATTTTTTATTTCCGTTGAAGTGACGGGTGTAAAGCTCAAAGGGTTTGTATAACAGACTGCAGACTTGCTATCATCTGTGTGTGCTATACCGCGCCTAATCCTAATTCCCTTGAAAGCAAGAATTGTGTCACATCGAATCAGCAAATTCTACAGCCTCCCCGAACAGGCGCCAGAATGTGGCGACTAGGGGCTTTTCACAGTTACTTCATTTGAAGCCTACTTGTGACAATAAGCGATTTTCATTTCAGTTTTAAGAAAGGCTAAATGCTAAAGGTCAGAAATAAATAGGCCAATTCGTCTTTGCCCTGTTTGAATAAGGTTGAAAGGACCAATTTTAGAATGCATGCTCCTGTGGAAATTTTCACCAGCCAGGAAATGATGGAGTGAGTACCTGCGATGACTGTGATAATTGCTGACATTGTATTAGTGAGAGCTCTGCTCCTTCACTCCCAGGGCTAAATAGCCCTGAACAGAAAATCCATCTTAGTTTTTGGAATGACAGCTGCATTTCCTGCCATTATTCCCCAAGGAGAATGGTACAGTGGAAAGCCCCCAATCCGATGGAGCTGAGCAGGACGTTCCAGCAACTGCGGCCTACATGAGGTTTGACGCACCAAAATCGAAGTTAAGGAGAAACTGGCCAGGATTCAGAGGTAACCTTATGTCTTGATACTTCCCTTTTGTGTTACAAATGACTGCGTCAATGTCTGTATTGCAGCGCTCAGTCATTACTCATCCAATGTCCATGGTGTCAATACTCAGACTGTGATTGTGCTAATATCGTTCATGTATCATTTACATTCATGCTGAGAGAGAAAAGTATGTATGAGGGGTCAGGGAATTAGATGGAATGTACAGTATAGCAAACACATTATTCAGTCCAACCAATCCGTAACAAAATTTATGGTCCACCTGAGACAGTTCCCATTGTTTCCTCATCAAACTCTTTCAGCCTAACTCTCCATTCCTCTCTGGAATCACGGAATTCAGACAGTGCAGAAGGAGGCCATTTGGCCCATCGAGTCTGCACCGACCCTCTGAAAGAGCACTCTACCAAGGTCCATTACCCCGCCCTATCCCCATAATATCATAACTCCACCTAACCTGCACATCTCTGGACAATTTAGCACAGCCAATCCACCTCAGCCTCCCATCTTTGGACTGTGGTAGGAAACCGGAGCACCCGGACAAAACCCACGCAGACACGGGCATAATGTACAAACTCCACACAGACAAGGCCGGAATTGAACCCGGATCCTGAGGCAACAATGCTAACCACTGTGCCGCCCATATATTTTCTCCCTCAGATGTTACCTAGATTCCTCTGAAATGCATCTACGCCATTCACCTCAGCTCCTGCTAGAGTGGGAGTAAGTTCCATATTCTCATCATTCTCTGGATACATTTTCAAAATTCTCTATTTGAGGTTTTGGTGACAATGTTCGATTGATGGCCTCTAGTTTGACTCTGGTCAGGTATACTTCCAGGGATAATAAATGGAGGCAAGGACATAACAAATTTGTGGTAGACTGAGGACATAGCGCTAATTACAGAATCAAATACAAGCCCTGTAATACATCAGAGATCAACTAAAATCTTGAAGTTTAGAATATGGATTGAATACCAAAAAGACAAAAGTAATGGTAGTCAGAACATATACATTAGAAGAGAGAGTGAAGATTGAAGTGGATGGTGTTACACTGGAACAAGTAGATCGGTTTTGTCTATTTGGGACAAGTGTTAACAGAAGATGGTGGACCTGATGCCAAAGTGAGAAAAAGGATGGAGATAGCTAGAAGTAACTTTGTGAAGGTGAAGGATTTGTGAACAAAAGAAAGCTCAAGCTTGTAACAAGGAAATAGCCTCGTAAGATGGTGCATTCGATCCAATTTCCTGTAAGCCTCAGAAACCTGGACGATAAATAAAGATCTGTGAATGAAAATTGAGGCCTTTGAAAGGTGGATGCTAAGACGTATGTTAAACATTCCATATATACATCATAAGACAAATGAAGAGGGGCTTAAAATTGCAAGAAGAAAAATAACTTTAAAAAGTGACATCCAAAGAGAAGACAATGTAAGTATTTCGGCCATTTAACCAGAGCTGAAAAGCTACAGAGATTTCTTCCAGAGGGACAATTGCAGCAGAGGTTGACTTAGGCAAAGTTGGTGGGCATCACAGAGTAGTTGAAGCTGAGTTAGAGTGTGTATGTGAGGATGGACTAAGACAGACAGGCTTGACGTACCATGACAGACGATCTCCCGGTAGGAGAAGCTACAAGCTGGACACGGCAGGAAGTATTTTCTCTTCTCTCTGCCTCTAGTCTATCAAAAGCTTTTTTTAATTTTAAAGATCTCCATTGGTTCACCCATGAGCCTTCCCTCCCAAGATTAAAGAAACTCATCATCCTCCTCTGATAGGTATTTTCACCTGTTCCTTGTAACTTTGTAAATCTCATTTGCCGTGCTGCTATACCCTTTCAATACAACATCAACTAGAACATTATGTAGTACTCCAGGTGTGGCCCCAACAAGGTTCAATTCAGGTTCATTTTGTTATGGGTAAGGGTTCAGAAAACTCCAAAGTATATTATGGAGTTCACCTGACCTATAACTGTTTATTGATTTTAGTTACGATGAGCACAAGAGCCTGCCTTTCCGGTGTTATTCAACCCAGTTCTTAGGTGCTTTTAATCAAAACAAAACAAGCTTTATTCTGAGAATTTAGTTAACATTTGTATAAACACACACAATAAGAATTTTTATAAAGACCCCACACAGCTACAGTAATCTATGTGTAACCCTTAATGAATTCCCCCTTAACTGTTCCAATTCAATTACAAAATCCAAGTAGAAACTAGAAACCCCATTTCTAAGGTGTGGCCCAGCACAAGGCTTTCTTACTGGTATAAGACTGTTACTGATATTCTGTTCGTCTTTTCAAACAATGGGTTTGAATTCCTTCCAGAAAGCAATTATCTCTTTTAAGTTACCAAGTAGTCTGGAAAAAGCTTTTCAAATGAAGGTCGAGAGACACTTCTTTCCACCTGTGCAGTTCAAACCAGTCCAAAACTCAAAGCAAAAACTCTCAGAACCACAGCCCAGCTCCACCCACACAATGACATCACTGAAGTCATGTGATAAGACAAAAACCTTTCTTAAAGGGACACTCCCATGACAGTTTCAGGTTTAGCATGAGAAGAACTCGGCTGATGTTCAATGTGAGGGCATCCCAAAATCCCAGAAGGAGAACTTGGAACGCCGGTGCTTAAATATTGATTTTTGCGATTTGGAACAAACTGTGAGAAAAGGGAAGGGGTCACTCACTCTTGTGAATCATTCAAATATCTAAAACGTTTATTGAACTCTAAAACACAAAGCAAGAAAGCCAACAGTAAAGAACAACTTTTGCAATTAGCTGGTTTAGCTCACCAGGCTAAATCGCTGGCTTTTAAAGCAGACCAGCAGCACGGTTCGATTCCCGTACCAGCCTCCCCGGACAGGCGCCGGAATGTGGTGACTCGGGGCTTTTCACAGTAACTTAATTGAAGCCTACTCGTGACAATAAGCGATTTTCATTTCAATTAACTACAATAATAGTTAGCCAGACAGTATACTAAAATTACCCCACCCCCAATCCATAGAACATACAGTGCAGAAGGAGGCCATTCGGCCCATCAAGTCTGCACCAACCCACTTAAGCCCTCACTTTCACCCTATCCCCGTAACCCAATAACCCCTTCTAACCTTTTTGGACACTAAAGGCAATTTAGCATGGCCAATCCACCTAACCTGCACGTCTTTGGACTGAAGGATGAAACCCACGCAGACACGGGGAGATGTGTAGACTCCACACAGACAGTGACCCAGCGGGGAATCGAACCTGGGACCCTGGCACTGTGAAGCCACAGTGCTATCCACTTGCGCTATCGTGCTGCCCAAATCTATATACTTTCCTAAACTTCGAGAATATAACTTCCCCAAAACAACATCCCAAATGTTTTAACATAATGAGTCAGATCCAGCTGATAATTACCACACCGGACCTGTAGCTTTCTTTTGGGAAGCTTTCTTCTAGTTTAGATGTAGAATTTATGCGGTCTAGTACAGTCAGACATCTTCCACTTTATTTTCTGCACAGCAGCTTGATTTTCCAGAGAGCTCTCCTTTGCAACTGGGCTTGGCTATAACCTAGGTCCCTAGACTATTAGCCTCCATTTTGATGAACAAAGTATTGTGCTACTAGGCTAACCTGTACCTCACAAGTCCTCAGTGCAGCTGAATTCCTATCTGATTTTTAAAATTCAATTCTTTACTTTTCATTTTGTCCCAACTTCCTAACAAGCATAGCTTCTCTATTTTTCAATTCTATTCCTTTTTAAATAACCCTTGAGCCTGGCTTTGCGCTCCCGGGTCGTGTTACCCCGTGGCTGATGCAATGAGTCATTGGCTGACGACAGAATCTTCCGGTCCTGCCAAAGTCCACGGGCTTATTCCCAAAGGGTCTACAAGGCTCATCTACCCCGGGGAACCCGCTGGATGAGTCCAATTTGGTGGGATTGGAAAATGTCACCAGCAGGAGGAGCTGAAAAACCCTGCCCTCTGTTTCTGATTTCAAAGTCTAAAGATGCCACTGCTTTCTACCTGCTCTTTCTACCTGATGCCCCCATGAACAACTACCCTTTACCTCTATTCTTTGCTTTCTATCTTGCGGCCAGCAAGGTACTTATCCCTAACTCTGCACGCTCTGATTTTATTCTTTGGTCTATTATGTGGTACTTTGTCGAAGGCCTTTTGGAAATCTGGATTAATTACAATGCCTACTCTCTCTGGGCTGAGTGAAGAGTTAATTGGTAGCAGAGGACTTTTGAATTCTTTCATGGGTTAAGGGTGTAGCTCGTCAGCATTTCTTGGCTGACTGACCTGCCAGGCTATTCCAGAGGGCAGATAAGAGTCAAACATATTGGAGGCACATATAGGCCAGACCAGGTAAGGATAGCAAATTGCCTTCCCTAAAAAAAGGCATTATTGAACCAGATGGCTCTCGTGGTCATAATTACTAAAACTAGCTCTTAATTCCAGGTTTTATTAATTGAATTTAAATTCCAGCGGCTGCCATAGCTGAACCCATGCCCCCGGAGCATTGGTCTGGGCCTCTGGATTATTAGTGACACTGCCATTACACGGCCATCCTCTTCTGATGTTGACACAAGTGCCTTTAATCACCTTGACCACTCTTGTGAGGGCATTGAGACTTAGTTTGGTAGCATACATACTGACTGCCTCCACACCTTCCTCTAGACAACATGTAACCTCCTGCTCTCAGTACCCATTGGATGACCCCTCACGACTTCTGCTGGCAGCACGTCCACCGAGGCATCTGAAAACCTAATGTCCTTGTTACTGTTGCTATGCTCTCTCAGCCACCCTGCTCTGTCAGGAGCTCTGAATTTAGGCCTCCACTGCCCTCCACCACCACTTAAGCTAGCCAATGCCTTCCAAAGACAGCACCAAAACTGTGCCATCCATGGCAACAAAGAGACGAGTTTCGGCCTTCCAGTTCACCCGGCTTGACCAGTTAGCAAAATACATAGAGCAGGCATTGGTCAAACTGGTCGGTTGTTAGTGTTCTGAATGAACATAGCAGTTTATTAGGTGCAAGGACCACGCCACCACAGACCCATCGACAGCTGCAGAAACCATGTGGCCACCACAGACGCTGGTTAATAACTCTCGGGTTTGGAGATGGTCTTGTTGCGAGTTGTTGACATTCATATGTTGGAAGCGCTCCATATTTAGGTCACTTTATTCATGAAACTATCTTTGTTGGCATTCGGTGCATCACAAAGATGGCTAATACATTTAATTTAGCATGAATAGGATCCTGTGGACTGTTATCAGTTTGTTTACACGTGGGAAGCAATCCAACTTGAGGCCTTTCACTTCAATGTTTCATTACAGTTTGAAGACATGGCTCATGATTTTGGGGAGTGGGGGGGGGGGTGGCGGTGCAGGGAGTGGGGGGGGGGGGGCAATGGCAGTGCAGATGGTGCTCCTGATCAAAAGGAATTTGTTGGGAATGAGGCTTTAATAAAGATCAATGGACTGAACAAGAAATTTAACCTGGTTGCTGGCAGTCCCAAATCTCCGGGGGAACAGGTCGTAAAGCAATTCAGAAATGATAAATTGCCGTGGGAGTTGGGATTTCCGCCCTCCTTTCCAGAGATGGTGCTGAAAATTTGAAAAATGGCGCAGTAGTCCGTAATAAGTAAAAAAAAATTTAAAAATGTAAGTCACCTACAAGGATCAACACCTGTCCTTGCCTGAGGAGGTATGAATGATTAAAGTGACTAACATCATTTCAGGTCTCACTTGTACAATTCAATAAAAATCAGAAGGCTATAAAATGTACTGCAGCTCCAGAACCTAGAAGAGCATGAAATAATAACCCAATGAATGCACAACGATATAAGAGAAGAGTTACTTAGCAGTCTGGTTTATTATGGGCTGGGAATCACATTATAATTTAATTTTAATTTGGATAAGCTAAATAATTTGCACATCGGAATGGACATTTATATGCATCTCTTACATTTAAACATTGCTAAAGTAAAACTCGATCCTGAATGGAAGTCTGGATCATAACCTTGGTTCAGTCTAGCCCGGCAATCTTTGTTGGGTTTCTTTTATCGTTGCTTCCCTCTGTAAGTAGCTTGGAATCAACGCCTGTTTCCTTTGAGCTCAATACTAAAAAATACCAGCTTGGAGATCAAACATATCATCAAAGTGCTGGAGGAGTTTAGTCTACTTCGTTTAGTTCAGGTGGCTTATTGTTCTCCTCCCAGGACAAGGAGAGTTTTCATCTTGACCCACTGTCTCTGCCAGAACCCAGGCCCAATTTCCCGCTTCAGGATTCATCCCATATACGCAATAGATTCCCGGAGGGATTCCCAATGGACTGCCGAGGGGAGCTTGCCAATTAATTTAATCTTTCGTAGTTCTTGCCTGATTGCTTAGAACTTAGAACTTAGAACAGTACAGCACAGAACAGGCCCTTCGGCCCTCAATGTTGTGCCGAGCAATGATCACCCTACTCAAACCCACATATCCACCCTATACCCGTAACCCAACAACCCCCCCCCCCTTAACCTTACTTTTTAGGACACTACGGGCAATTTAGCATGGCCAATCCACCTAACCCGCACATCTTTGGACTGTGGGAGGAAACCGGAGCACCCGGAGGAAACCCACGCACACACGGGGAGGACGTGCAGACTCCGCACAGACAGTGACCCAGCCGGGAATCGAACCTGGGACCCTGGAGCTGTGAAGCATTTATGCTAACCACCATGCTACCATGCTGCTTACATTGTCTAATTTCCATTGTAGTTTTATAGAATTCCTACAGTGCAGAACGAGGCCATTCGGCCCATCAGATCTGCACTGACCCACTGACAGAGCACTCTACCTTGGTCCACTCTCCCCGTACACCCCACAATATTCCCATAACCCAACCTGCACATCCCTGGACACCAACGGGCAACTTATCATTGTCAACCCACCTAACCTGCACATCTTTGGACTGTGGGAGAAAATCGGAGAACCCGGAGGAAACCCACGCAGACACAGGGAGAAAGTGCAAATTCCACACAGACAGTCACCCAAGGCCGGAATTGAATCTGGGTCCCTGGCGCTGTAAGGCAGCATTGCTAACCACTAAATGCTAGATTCTTTGATGCTTGATCCCTGCACATCTCAAAACCCACTCAATTTGGTGTCATTCACCAATGTGACAAATTCAATAGGTGTACAGTGCAACCTGAACCGAGAACATTGACGTCGATCAGAAATAGAATTGCCGCCTGTCCTGGAGAATCCTGGGTCATTCCACTCAGTGCCTCTCCCTAGCCTGACATCACTTCCTGAACTAGCACTCACTGCTAACCCTCCGCTAACCAACTCGGTATCCACCTTTAGGTTTTGCTTAGCTTTAAGTTTATGCACAATCTTTCACATGGACCCTTTCTGGAAGTCTAGGTAGCTACTATATTTTAAGAATTTTCAGTATCTGCCTGCAGTGTCACTTCCTGAAAAAACATTAAAGTGGTTCGACAGGTAGGATCTGACCCTTTTGAAACCATTTTGACTCCCGCTTGCCTCTATCTTTATATTTTCCATGAGGTAATCCTCTATATTCTAGTCAAATGGCTAATTCTATCTTTTGTTAGTCACTCGTTTATAATAGATGTGTAGTTAGCCGGTTTTGAATTCTTTCTTGAGAATGGAGACTAGTTTCCAACCCAGTGAGACCACCCTTTCATTTCTGACTCTCCCATGAGGCCGGGCCTGCACTTCCTTGGGCAACTTATGAGCAACTTATCATTGTCAACCCACCTAACCTGCACATCTTTGCACCGTGGGAAAGTAGATTTTTCCCTTTCCATCACTTGACATCCTTGGATATATCTGTTTTTGAGGCCTGCAGTAATGTTGGAGCCTCACTCACAGCCAACGGATTAGAAAATAACAGTTGATTGACAACTGTATGGTGCCCAGGCAAACACTGGAGGGCAAACATGCTGGCCGTTCGATTTCATCGTTGACCCTCCCGTGTTGACTGGCACGTTACGAATAGTGAGTGCTTCTAAGAGGCAATCATTTAATACACGTTAACTATTTTTCCTTCATCCTCTGTTTTGACGACAGATTTGATAGAGGTGTTCAAAATCATGAAGGGTTCTGGACAGAGTAGATAGGGAGAAACTGTTCCCATTGGTGGAAGGGTCAAGAACCAAATGGTACAGATTTACGGTGATTGGCTAAAGAAGCGATGGCGACTTGAGAAACCATAGCGAGTGGTTCAGGTGGCACGGTGGCGTAGTGGTTAGCACTGCTGCCTCCGAGGGCCCGTGTTCGATCCCGGGTCACTGTCCATGTGGAGTTTGCACATTCTCCCCGTGTCTGCGCCCTCACAACCCAAAGATGTGCAAGGGTAGGTGAATTGGCCACGCTAAATTGCCCCTTAATTGGAAATTTTGTTTTTAAAAAGAATCTGGATTGCACTGCTTGAGAGTGTGATGGAGGCAGGTTCAAAGGGGGTATTTAAGAAGGAATTGAATTGTAATCTGGAAATTAAGCTGGCCATGGAGAGAAGGGAGGAGAGTGACCCGAGGTGAATTGCTCCTTCGGAGAGGTAGCACAGACATGATGAACTGAATGGCCTTCTACTTAACAGAACCGTTCTGTGACCCTGTACCCTAAAGGGTTCTCCGTTCTTCCTGGATGACTCTTGTTACAGGAATGAGAGCACTTTTCATTGTTACAATTAGCTTTCAAAGTAAGACTCAGTTCCAGTTCCTTCCTTGACCTCCTGACTGTCATTTTACATTCTTCCCCATGGTTCCTGCATCTTTCTCCCGACGGGATGTGTAATGTGTATTTTTTGCGTTTGAATCCTCTTTGTATTATTTTGGCCCGTAGAGGATCAAATTACCTTGGCCTGCATTTACAAGTCCTTGGTATGCAGCTAACCTGCTCATTCAGCAAGCACTTCTTAAAGCTTTCCAATTCTCAATTGAGTTTGCTTTATATTACCATAGCCTAATTTATTTAAACTCTTCCCATATTTTATTGAAAGCTGTACATCTGAATATTGATTTTTAGTCTAATGTCAAATTTGATTATGTTACCACTCACTCTATTCCCAGTACCATATCTAATAATCCATTTGGTCAGACGGTATTCATCACTGATATTCAGTAATTCAGATTCCACACCACTTGGGCACTCCCAGTTTATATTTTTGTTCATTTCTGGGATGTGAGCAGCATGAGCAAGGTCAGCACTTAATGTTGATTGGCTAAGGTTCCGTCACTTACTGTTAGCACAAATCTTTCTTCCCAGATGAAATAGCTGATCCATCATTCTGTCTACCCAATGGCCTAGACCCGAGACTCATCCATGTTCCCTTTGCACTCTATACAGCCTGTTCTGAACAGTGTGTTTATGGTTTAAAACGGTTTGTAAATTGGGGTGTTCATCAATAAACTCCGCCTCCATTTTTGTTTTAGTTTGGTTACTGGGCATGCTCACTCTTTCTAATAAAAGCCCCTACTGCTCACTGCATCACTCCCCCCGACCCTCCCACTATCCAGCGCCCTCCCCCACCCCACTGCCCACTGCCTCACACCCCCCCACCCAGCCCTCCCCTACCCACCTCCCTCCCCCTCCCCCACCCTACTGCCTCACTCCCCCCCGGCCCTCCCACTGCACACCGCTCCCCCCCCCCCCCAAACGGCAGCCCGTTCCCCCGGCTCGACTGGTTGCTGGCTACGGACAATCTTGAAACAAGTTGGTGAAAGGCTTCCATGACCTATGGAAGCCTCCTTTCAATCTGTGGATGGCAAATTTAATTTTCTCCTCCTGAGAAATTCCGACAGGTCAGACAGCCAGCAGTGGTGCTGCTGATCACCAACCGAACAGGATTCTCCGATGGGCAATCCCCCCCCCCCTCCCCCCCCGACCCACACAAATGGCACAGTTTGCTTGTTGACTGTGTTGTAAAATGCCTTGGGGATGTAGATCGGGAGAAATCTGAATAGGAAGAGGAACCTGGGCAGCACGTTGATTTTGGTCATCTGTATGCTCCCTGAGAGGGAGAGTGGGAGTGAGGCCCATCTCTGCGTGTCCTTTTTGACTTCCTCCACCAGACTTGTAAGGTTCCATTAATGATTTGTGTCCAATCGTGGACTATTTGGATCCCCAAGTAGTGGAATTTGGTCTGGGCCAGTTTAAATGGCAGTCTCTCCAGCTCTGTCCCTCCCCCAGGTAGGTTCACAGGGAAGATCTCATTCTTTCTCAGGATAAGCTTGTAGCCTGAGAAGGCTCCGAACTCATTTACAAGTTTCATTATCCCTTCCATACTGGCCCAATGGTTCGAGATGTAGAGGAGCAGGTCATCTGTATAGAGAGAGACTTCATGCTGTCTGTCCCCTTTGGGTACCTCTCCCTCCCTTCGCCGCTCTGAGGGCAATAGCCAACAGCTCGATTGCCAAAGCAAACAATGCCGGGGACAGTGGGTATCCCTGCCTCATGTCTCTATGCAGCCGGAAGTATCTAGAGCTGGTGGTGTTTGTCCGTATGCTGGCAAAGGAGCACTGTACAGTAGTTTCATCCAGGAGGTTAATGCTAGGCCAAATCCAAACCATTCCAGTCCCTCTATGAGGTACTTCTATTTGACCCTGTCAAAGGCCTTTTCTGCGTCCGAGGAGATGTTCACTCAATAATAATAAAAATAATCTTCATTAGTGTCTCAAGTAGGTTTACATTAACTCTGCAATACTGTTAAAATCCCCTTCTGGTGTTCTCTCCCCGGATGGGCGCATTATCATGTTCAGCAGGCGCCTGATGTTCGATGTTAGCTGCCCGCCCTTGAGAAAGCCCGTGTGGTCATCCGCGACTACCTCTGACACACAGCTCTCCTCGCTTGGGCCTTCGCTAGGATCTTTCATCTGTGTCGAGGAGTGAGATGGGCCTGTAGGACTTGCATTCGGTTGGGTCTTTGTCCTTTTTGGGAATCAGCGATATTGAGCCTATGAATGATTATTTAAGGAGAGACTGTATCCTACCCAGATTGAATTTTCAGGCAGGTGGGAGGAGTTTGGGGCAAGGGGTGCCCCAGAATGTGGCCAAGCTTAAGGTCTCAGGCGGGAAGGTTGGGGGGCGGGTGAGTGGGAGGGGGAGGTGTGCTTCCATTAACAGTTTCCTTTCAACATCGTTCCCAAACCCCCAACAGGATCTGGCCCCCTGTGGCTGCTCTCTTCCTCCCCACCAGCCTCCTCAATAATACCAGAACCCCCACTCTGCACCCCATCTCAGGCCCACCAACCCGGGCAATTACCTCCCCTCCCGCACTGCGAATCTCACTTACCTGTTCCCAGAGGCTTACACTGCCACCCCAATGCAGTCCACTGCTACTTTGGCACTACTGGAACGACAGAGCAGACAGCCAATCAGATTGGCCAGCAATTCAGATATCCGGCCTACCACTGATATTATCATCAAATCCATACAGTACAGGAGGCCATTCGGCCCGTTGAGCCGGCACCAATCCCCTGAAAGAGCGCCATACGAAGGCCCAAATCCCACCCTACCCCCCCCCCCCCCCCCCCCCCCCCCCCCCCCCCCCCGTAACCCTACCTAGGGGAAAGTTAGCACGGCCAATCCACCTAACCCGCACATCTCTATGGACTGTAGAAGGAAACCAGAACAGCCGGAGGAAACCCACGCAGACATAGGGAGAAAGTGGAAACTCCGCACAGTCATCCGGGGTTGGAATCAAACCTGGGTCCCTACTGCTGTGAGGCTGCAGTGCAAACCACTGTGCTACCGTGCTGCCCTTTTGACTCACTGGCCTGTAATTACTTGCTTTTTTCCCTACTTCCCTTCTTTTTTTCTTTTTTTTTCTTTTTTCTTGAAATTTAGTGTACCCAATTGATTTTTTCCAATTAAGGGGTAATTTAGCGTGGCCAATTCACCTACCCTGCACATCTTTGGCTTGTGGGGGTGAAACCCACGCAGACACAGGGAGAATGTGCAAACTCCACACGGACAGTGACCCAGAGCCGGGACCAAACCTGGGACCTTGGCGCTGTGAGGCAGCAGTGCTAACCACTGCGCCACCGTGCTGCCCTCCCTGCTTCCCTTCTTGACATTAGCTGTCCTCTAGTCCTCTGACACCTCACCTGTGGCCAGAGAGGATTTCCCTGCCGACTCTTTGGATGAATACTCTCCACTTGCCTGGATGAGTGCAGCTCCAACAACACTTAGGAAACTCAACATTATCCAGGACAAAGCAGTCCTTTCGATTGGCACCCCTTCCACAAACATTCATTGGCTCCACCACTGACGCACAGTAGCAGCCAGTGGTGCGAATTGCTGCAGTTGTTTAGGGCCTGGTGAGATTACACCTGGAGTACTGTGCACAATTATGGTCTCCATGTGTACCATCTACAAGATGCACTGCAGGAACTCATCGAGGTCCTTAAGCAGCAACTTTCAAACCCACAACCACTACATGTAGAAGGACAAGAGTGGCAGATACAAGGGAACAGAACCACCTGGAGGATTCCCTCCAAGTCACTCACCATCCTGATTTGGAAATATAACGCCGTTCCTTCACTGCCACTGGGTCAAAATCTTGGAACTCTCTCCCTAATAGCACAGTGGGTGTACCTACACCACATGGACTGCAGCTGACCACCACCTTCTCAGGGGCAATTAGGGTTGGGCACTAGCCAGCGAAGCCTACATCCCGTAAAAATTAATTTTAAAAAAGCAAGACTTCTTTCCTCCTGTATTCAAGTTCTCTTTCTATAAAGGTCAACTTCTCATTTGCCTTCTGAATTGCATGCTGCATCTATATGTTAACCTTCAGTGACTTATGAACCTTTGTTCTTTGGACATCAACACTTCCCAATCCCTCAACATTTAAGAAATACTCTACATTTCTGTTTTTCCTACCAAAGTGGTTAAATTAACATTTTTCTACATTATAGTCCATCTGCCATGTTCTTGCCCATTCACTTAGCCTGTCTAAATCCCCATAATGCCTCTTTGCATCCTCCTCACAACTCCTATACCCCCCCCCCTCCCCCGCAAAAAAGGTCTGCAAAGATAAGCAAGTAACCCTGATTATTAACTTTATTTATAAGTGGCATTTGACCTGTACTGGGTTGCTTAATTGGAATATACTGTGGCAGGTGTAGATAATGAGTTTTAAAAAGTCCCTTTTATTTAAGAACAGTTTTAACTGTTAATTGGAAAGCTGTTACTGTGTTGCTAATGCGATTGATTCTGTCTTTAAATTAAAGTTTATTTGAGCATAAAAGAAACCTATTGGTCAGAGTCACATTCCTGTGGTTTAGTCTTCTTCCTTTGCAGTCTTACATGTTGTAAATTGTTGGGATTCTTGTACGAAATCCTGACAATTGGTTGTAGGAGATACTGTTCGAGGTTTATCCTACCCGATCAGATCTAAAAGAGACAATGGATGAGTGTCAGAAATCCTAACTGAATAAAGTCCCTAACTGAGCAAGTGCTGTGCCTGCACTGTTTCAATGGCCGATGTTGGCTTTATCAGTATTTACCAGGGTTCGGGCGTGGGATCTTCCTGATCTGTACCATAAACACCCACCCACTGAGACAATGTGAGAGCAGACACTCCCAGTTGATGCACTGATGGAGTTAAAAACTTCTAGAACAACAAGAACTGATATGCTTGTAACTAAAATGGGTTCAGTGCTGTAACGTGCACTAATCATGCCACTTAAGCAAAGAGATGGACGCTTCCAACTTTTCATGGTTTGAAAATGTCCAATCTAGATTTTTCTGAATTAATTGGTACTCGTCCAGATCAGAGCATTTTGGAATTTAACCCTGGTTCCAAATCAGTTCTTGAAGGATCATTTTAAATGCATCAAAATATTTTCTGTTGTAATAATACATTTGTTAACGGATTTTTGTTTTGTTTGATTTCCAAGTCATTTCTTCTCTTGTAGATATCATGCTGCACCGATACATCGTGGCTCGGGTTATTTGGCCATACATGCTTTCCATCACTCTAGCCTACTTCATCACACTCTGCCTGTTTCCTGGACTGGAGTCTGAAATTCGGAACTGCACTTTGGGGGAGTGGCTGCCGATTCTAATCATGGCCATTTTTAACCTGTCTGATTTTGTGGGAAAGGTAAAAGCTTTGAACTCTTAACATTGTCTTTCCACATTAGTTTTGTCAATGATAACGATACTGTACTTTTTAAACACTTATGCGCCCGTTTTGATGGTCGGGCGAGTCTGCCCCGCTACCACTGCGAACGAGGTCAGAGAATTTGGCGCTCAGCCAGATCTTCCCATTCACAGCATTGGGACCACAGTATCCCGCTGCCATGAACAGATGGAGAAACCTGGCCAATAATTCTATTGGTGGGAGCTTTCTCTGAGTGAATTGGCTGCCAAGCGCCCCACACACTTGTGATTACACTTCCAGGGCAGCACGGTGGCCTAGTGGTTAGCACAACCGCCTCACGGCGCTGAGGTCCCAGGTTCGATCCCGGCTCTGGGTCACTGTCCGTGTGGAGTTTGCACATTCTCCCTGTGTCTGCGTGGGTTTCGCCCCCACAATCCAAAAATGTGCAGAGTAGGTGGATTGGCCACTCTAAATTTCCCCTTAATAGAAAAAATAATTGGGTAATCTAAATTTATAAAAAAAAACTTTAAAAAAAAAAAAAAAAAGTGATTACACTTCCAAAGTATTTCTGTGCAACGAGCATTGTGACTTCCTGAGGTAACGATAAATGCTAAATTAATGAAAGTCTTCCAGTTTCGGAAGGTCAAGAATGCTGCTTCCTAACTACAAATAATGTCCTTAATTGCACATTAGCACAATAAGCCCTCCTCGTTTTCAGCCACCGTCATATGCAAACATTCAG
This sequence comes from Scyliorhinus canicula, assembly GCF_902713615.1. Lineage (NCBI taxonomy): Eukaryota > Metazoa > Chordata > Chondrichthyes > Carcharhiniformes > Scyliorhinidae > Scyliorhinus > Scyliorhinus canicula. Next base: position 61,022,983 of record NC_052160.1, on the reverse strand, counting down.
ATGCTGTCACATTTGCTACCGAAGGTTTGGTCCCTTTTCTGAAATTGCTTGCCCCGAGTCACTGGGCTGGATTCTCTCAAAATAGGGTTATGTCCCCACCCCGGAGTAAAATCGCTGGCGTTGAACTCCTCAGTTTCTTACAAAAAATAAAAGTTGATTCACTTACCTTCGGGGGCTAGCAGGGACCCGGGGAGCTTCACGCAGCTTTGGCTGCGGATATGGGCCTCCCCACTTCTGGTTCCAGGTCCACGCATGCGCACTGCGGCGGCCTCCAGCAGCCACTCCGAGCACCATGGCGGACTTGGACCACGGACCAGCACAAAGAAACTAGGCGCCCCCAATCGGCCGCGCGTCCTTGCATCAGACCGGCATGATCTCCCCCCGGCTGCCCATGAGGCCCCCACCCGGGGGCCGATCCTTCCACCCCCTCCCACCAGGGTGGCCAGTGACTGAGTCCACAGCCGCCGCGCGAGGTTCCCGACAAGCCAGACCATGTTAGTTCCACACCGTTGGGAACTCGACCTGTCGGGAGCAGAGGTTCGCTGGACGGACCTCTGGCAATGGCCCCCAGCCACGCAGCTTAATTCGCAGACGTGCGGAAATTCAGGGCTCGGAGTTTCGTCAGAGCGGCGCCGGGCCCAATTCCGTCAGGAAAGTCAATCCTCCGACCCCGTGCCAAATACGATTTCAGCATGGGGCTGTGGAGTTTGCACATTCTCCCCTTGGATGCATGTGTCTCACCCCCACAACCCAAAATGATGTGCAGGGTAGGTGGATTGACCACCTAAATTGTCCCTTAATTGGAAAACAAAAAGAGTTGGGTACTTTAAACTAAAAATATTTATTTTGCCTGGAAAAGAAAAGTGATTTCACTTCAAAACAATCACCCATTGACTGTGTATTGTTCTTGAGGTAAAGTACTCCATAAATGCGAGTTCTGATATCCCTGTCAACGTTCATTGTTACCTCTTACAGATAACCTGTGTGTGCAGAAGAGAGCAGTATTTGGTGACATTAACCTAATCTAGGATTTTTTTTAAAAATCATTTTTATTCAAATTTTCAACAACAAATTTTATCACAACAAATAAAAGCAGTAACCCCTCCCCTCCAATACAAAAACAATAAATTAACAAGAAAAAGAAATAAGCATAAAACCATGAGAACAAATCCCCGTAACGAACCCGTAGCTCTCCCCCCTCCCTCCCCCCTCCTCCCTCCCTCACCCCCAAAGAACCGGCTCAGCCTGGTCCCAGTCATATGCGCCTATGCAGCACCTTTAGTTGGATTAGACTAAGCCGTGGGCAAGAGGAGGAGGAATTCACCCTCCCCAGGGCATCCTCCCACGTCCCCTCTTCAATTTCCTCCCCCAACTCCTCCTGCCACTTCGCTTTCAGCTCCTCCACCCAGGCCTCCTCCCCCTCCTGCATCACCTGATAAATTGCAGAGATCCTACCCTCACCGACCCACGTCCCCGAGACCACCCTATGCTGAACCCCCCTTGGCGGCAATAGCGGAAACTCCGCTACCTGCCGCCTAACAAACGCCCTAATCTGCATATACCTAAAGGAATTCCCTGGGGGGAGACACCACTTCCCCTCCAACTCCTCTAAGGTCGCAAACTTCCCGTCGAGGAAGAGGTCCCCCATCTGCCTGATACCTGCCCTGTGCCAACTCAGAAACCTCCATCTATCCTCCCTGGTACAAACCGGTGGTTCCCCCATATCGGGGACCAAACTGAGGCCTTCACTTCCCCCCGATGACGCCTCCACTGCCCCCAGGTTTTGAGGGTAGCCACCACTACTGGACTCGAAGAGTACCTTGCCGGCGGGAGCAGCAATGGGGCCATCACTAGCGCCTCTAAACACATGCCCACACAGGACGCTGCCTCCATCCTCTTCCATGCGGCTCCCTCCCCCTCCATCAACCACCTACGAATCATTGCCACGTTCGCAGCCCAGTAATACCCACACAGGTTGGGCAGCGCCAATCCACCCACCTCCCTGCTTCGCTCCAAGAATACCCTCCTCACCCTCGGGGTCTTGTGCGCCCACACAAACCCCGTAATACCCCCCCCCCCCCCCCCGGCACAATCCCCCTCCAGTTCCTCGATTCCCTCAGCACCATGGCCAGGGGTTCAATTGCCAACGCGAACAGCAGGGGAGACAGGGGGCACCCCTGCCTCATCCCCCGGTACAACCGAAAGTCCTCCGGCCTCCTCCCATTCGTCACCACGCTCGCCACCGGAGCATTATAAAACAGCCTCACCCACCTAATAAATCCCTCACCAAACCCAAACCTCCTCAATACCTCCCACAGGTAGCTCCACTCCACCCAAACTGCAAAATGGCGTAGGGCTACAGGGGCCGCCGCAGAGTAAAAGAGTCCCCAACCAGGAGAGGTCGGCCCGTCAATCGGTAGGTCCCGAACGTGGGCCAGGCCACGGTGGAGGTCCCCCCTCGGGGTCGGACCCACCCTCCCTCCCCCGCAGGATGGACACCATGATCCCGCCGGGTAAAACCACATGTGAACGGCGCCGGCAGGACTCAGGCTTTCATGGTGGCCACTTGGCCCATTCAGCACGGAGAATCGCCAGGGGGTGCTCAGGTGCCGCTCCGGCACCAATGGCGCCGATTCTCCGGTCACCGCAGAATCGGCAGACCGGAGTCGGGGCAGTGTCAGGCGAATCTCGCTCGGCCCGGCGATTCTCCGACCCTGGCCCCGGGCTGAGAGAATCCCACCCAGGATTTGTATCAATGTCCAATCTTCTCCTGATGCTCAATGTTGCAAAGTCAGAACCGGAATTCTCTTGCCATTGGGATTTTCTGTTCCCGCCAGCAGTGCACCCCTGCTCACGGGTTTCCCACTGACAAACGGCGGGAAGAGAGAATCCCACAGCCAGTGAAAGGACTGCCACCAAGAAACAAGGGGCGGGATTCTCCGACCATCCCTCGCCGGGCCGGAGAAGCGCCTGGGGGGGGGGGGCTGATGCGTGAATCCCGCCCCGCCGGCTGCCGAATTCTCCGGCACTGGGGTTTTGGTGGGGGAGGGAATCGCGCGCGCCGGTCGGCAGCCGCTGGCAGCAACCCCCCCCCCCCCCCCGCCGATTCTCTGGCCCGCGATGGGCCGAGTGGCCACCTGTTTTAGGCCGGTTCCACTGGCATAAATTAGACCTGGCACTTACCGGCGGGACCTGGCACTTCGGGTGGGCTCCGGGGTCCTTGGGGCAGTGTGGTGGGATCTGGCCCCAGGGGTGCCCCTACCCTGGCCCGCGATCGAGTCCCACCGATCCGCGGGCGGGCCTGTGACGTGGGAGCACGCTTTCCCTCCGCACCAGCAGCTGTGGATTTCCGCCATGGCCGGTGTGGAGACGAACCCTCCTGCGCATTCGCTGGGGTGACACCAGCACACGCTGGCGCTCCCGCGTATGTGCCAACTCGTGCTGGCTGGCGGAGGCCCTTTGGTGCCGGTTGGCGTAGCACTAAGCCTGGCGCCACGCCAACCCCCCCTGTGCAGGCCTAGCCCCTGAAGGTGCGGAGGATTCCGCACCTTCCGGGCGGCCCGACGCAGGAGTGGTTCATGCCACTCCTCGCCGCCGGGACCACCTGCCCCGCCGGGTAGGGGAGAATCCCGCCCCAGGATCTGGGGGACTAGAGAATCCCACCCAAAATGTTTTTGTTTGATTAATTCCTGGGATGTGGGCATCTTTGGTAAGGCCGGCATTTATTGTCCATCTGCAGTTGCCTTTGAGAAGGTGGTGGTGAACCAACGTCCTGAACCATGTTGGTTTCTGAGTGGCAGAAAGCAACGAAAGATTGCAATTATATCGAACAAACATTCACCACAGTCACTTGGCAGTAGTGGTTCAAGGTGGGACCACCAACCATCCACGGGAATCCAGGAGAAAACTCAGAGGGGCATTAAGAAGATAAGAGTTTTTTATTTTTATTTTCTTTGAACACCTCTGTTCATTATTCATGAAAGTATTGGAGAAAGGGGAGATACTTCAATGTGACTGGTAGTCAAGGATCATCCAACTGGGGAAAAAAGAACCTTTTTCCTTTCCAATTGGCCAGGGAAGGCATTCAGCTATGTTGACGGGCGTGTTGAGCGACCAATTGTAGGAATGTGGGGCCAGGACAGTAGGAGGCAGGAGGTCATGTGATGAAACCTCCAAGAATACTTTCAACAAGACTTGGCAATCCTAACGTATAAATGAACAACTCATGGCAGCCTGTACTCCTCACCCTCCACCATTTACCAGTCTGCACTCCATGCCAACCCACCCCGGATCCACCATGGGCAGACCTAAGGAGCCATGGTGAGATACATACAGCAGGATTCTCCCTTCCAGGGACTAAGTCCCCACGCCGACGGGAAAACTGGCGCCAACGACTCCGGCGTCAACAGGCCCCCAAAGTGAGGAATTCTCACCTGTCTCGGGGGCAAGGTGGACAGCGGAGAGGTTGGCACCGTTCCAGTCAGCGCCGAAGGGATGGGGCAAGTTTGCGCATGTGGCAAAGGGCCGGCGTGATCTTGCACATGCGCAGAACCGCCTGCGTGATTCCGCGTATGCGCAGACCAACCGTCGTATTTTGGCACATGCGCAGGGGTGGGTTCTCTTCTCCGCGCCGGCCCCTGTAGGGCTCCGCCGTGGCCGGCGCGGAGAAGAGTTCGGAGAATCCCATCCATGACGTTCTAAGTGCAGACCTCACTGTTTAAAATAAACTGTCAAATGGGAGGCCCTTACTGTCATAATGATTATGATGTGGAGATGCCAGCGTTGGACTGGGGTGAGCACAGTAAGAAGTCTTACAACACCAGGTTAAAGTCCAACAGGTTTGTTTCAAACACTAGCTTTCGGAGCACAGCTCCTTCCTCAGGTGAATGTGGAAGGAGCCTGAGGAAGGAGCAGTGCTCCGAAATCTAGTGTTTGAAACAAACATGTTGGACTTTAACCTGGTGTTGTAAGACTTCTTACTGTCATAATGATTGGTTGTGGATTGAGTCACGTAGCTCTAATCATATAATAACATCCCTGGGCTGTGTCAACAGATAGATGGTGAAATTGCATGAAGCCACAGCAGACTGTGTATTCTTTTTCAAAAATTTAAAGGACTTGGGTACTTAAATGATTTGGTGGGTCAATAATTCCACTGGGCCTATCCACTGTTACACGCATTCATGGCTACTCTTAAAAATCTCAAAGGTGCTCCTTACCTCTCCGAAACGAGAATCTAAAACTCTCCAAATAACTCTGGCAGCATACCTTTTCTTCAAAAGTCTAAAGCTCTAGAGCCGTGGTTTGGACATTCCAGTGATGAAAGTTGCATTTGTTTAAAGGAGGCTATACTTCTGCATGTACAGCCTCCTCCAAGAACCATGGATGTGCAAAGTACAACTGCCGAAAATGGTGCGTGCTAGGTTTGAGGTGGCAGGACTTCCAGCGCCATTTTGACTAAGATTCGGAGCCCTTCTGGCTTTGCGAAAAATTTGGGCCAATCGATCGAACACAAGGCCTTGGATAGTCAGTACCGGAGCTGTGCCCCTCAGCAGGAGTCACAACTAAAATAACTTTTCTCTGCTTCGGAGTATGAAAGTGCAATTTGCTCATTACTCGATACCTCTTGTGTTTTTTTGGTGTCACAGATACTTGCGGCTGTACCATATGACTGGAAGGGAATTCATCTCCTCATCTGGTCCTGCACCCGGGTTATCTTTATCCCACTCTTCCTCCTGTGTGTGCTCCCAAGTGACCGGCCTACTTTCAATCATCCTGCCTGGCCGTGTGTTTTCTCTCTGCTAATGGGGATTTCAAACGGCTATTTTGGCAGCGTGCCAATGATCTTAGCAGCGGGCAAAGTCAGTCCAGAACAGAGAGAGCTGGCAGGTAAGCAGCAACAGTTTCACTTTCTCTGGGGAATCAGTGAAATGAGAACATTGTATTTGCCGTCGGCAACTCTTGTCATTGCCATGGTGATCTCCATGGGTGTCATTAGCAATAACTTAATTAGCTTCCTGGTCAATTGTACTGTTTTTAGCTGGTAGGACTGATCAATTTATTGACTGTTATTTTGTGCAAATCTTTTACCCTGTTCTACTTGTCCGAAACTAGCCAATTCCTAACACTCCAATTCATAGGCGGGCCACTGCCTTAAAGGGGAAAGCAAGTCAAAAGGAGTCATTTCTGATGAAAGTCACCCCTTACATCCACAGAAAGAAAGCATAATCAGAAATATATCTGTTGTAATTTGCACAAAACAGACTTTCAAGTCTGTGGTCTGCCAGAGAGGGGCCTATTCCAGTTCACCACTCTGTGGCCTGCCAGAGAGGGCTCTATTCCAGTTCTCCACCCTGTGGTCTGCCAGAGAACGGCCTATTCCAGTTAGCCACTCTGTGGCCTGCCAGAGAGGGCCCTATTCCAGTTCTCCACCCTGTGGTCTGCCAGAGAGGGCCCTATTCCAGTTCTCCACTCTGTGGCCTGCCAGAGAGGGCCCTATTCCAGTTCTCCACCCTGTGGTCTGCCAGAGAGCGGCCTATTCCAGTTCACCACTCTGTGGTCTGCCAGAGAGGGGCCTATTCCAGTTTGCCACTCTGTGGTCTGCCAGAGAGGGCCCTATTCCAGTTCGCCACTCTGTTGTCTGCCAGAGAGGGCCCTATTCCAGTTCGCCACTCTGGACCTGAGCTGCGGATATCATTGACTATAAGGACCTTCCTGGAGTATTTGAACATCTGAAGCACCCAGAGACTTAACCATGAGCTGCCCAATCCTGGGTAAAATGTTTCCTGCCGTGGCAAGGCCCCAGGGTAGGGTTGCCAACTGTGATTAAATATATTTACGGAGGTTTAATCACACAAATGGCCCCAGCCATTAGTTGGCCAACACCTCCATCCTTGTGATATCCGGCCTTCCTAGGCCAACTGGAAGGCAAAAAGACTCATTACCCAATTAGATGATGCTTGACCGACAGCCGAACAGCCTTCGTTCCCCAAGCCCCCCTCCTCCCACCGCCCACCCTCCCCACATTTTCAATATTTTTGTATCTGGGAAAGAGAAAAGAATATCACAAAAAATATATATATTTAATGTCCCGAAGATTTTTCTCGAGGGTTGCACGGGGCAGTTTCCTGGAGATTGATCTTCAATTCCTGGAGACTCCAGGCCCATCCCAAGGTCACCACCAGGCAGATAAATTGGAATGTTGCCTTTCAGCTGAAATGATTTTCAGGGCTCAGAAAATCGCAGGTAGTGGGCGCATGCTTCGCCCACTCCATGCTGGCTACCTACAAGGCTCCACCAACCTTGCAAATTTGCCCTTCAATATAGTTTTTCAATATTACTGGGACACCAGTTTACAATAACTTGCATTTATACAGCATCTTTAATATATGTCAACTCCCCAAGGCATCTCACAGAAACATTATCAAACAAAACTTATTACTGAGCTACATAATGAGGTTTTAGGACAGGTGACCAAATGGTTGGTCGATGTGGATTTTAAGGAGCTTCTTAAAGCAGATAAAAGAGGCACAGAGGTTTGGTAAGAGAATTCTGCATCTTAGGGCGCAGGCATATGAAGACCGTGAAACCAGCGGTGGAACAATTAAAATTGAGGATGCTTAAAAGGCCACAGATATCTTGGAGGATTGTGGGGTTGGAGGAGATTAGAGGTTGGGATGGTTGGGGTTGGAGGAGATTACTGAGAGTGGGGTGGGGGGGTTGGAGGATATTAGAGATTGGGATGGGTGGGGATCGGGTTGAAGATTACTGAGAGAGAGTGGGTGGGTTTGGAGGATATTACAGAGAGAAGGATGGGTGTGGTTGAAGATTACAGAGAGAGGGGTGGGTAGGGTTGGAGCATATTACAGAGAGACGGTTAGGTATGCTGGTGGAGATTACATAGAGAGAGTGGGTGGGGATGATGGAGATTACAGAGAGAGGGATGGGTGGGGTTGGGGGAGAGATCACAGTGACAGAGATGGGTGGCGTTGAAGATTACAGAGAGAAGGATGAATGGGGCTGGCAGACATTACCGAAAGAGAGATGGGTGAGACATGGAAGGATTTGGAAACGGAATGAGAAAACTAAAATTGAGACCTTGCTTAATTAAGCAAGGTCGGTAGCAATATAGTCAGAGGCAATATAGGTCAGTGAGCACAGGGTTATTTGTGAAAAAGGTATCCCCATTTCCCCTTAGCAATCCCACAACCAAGCTCTGCAGCGCTGCCACATTCTGACGTGAATGGTGGTGGACATTTAAACAATTCACTGAGGGAGGAGGAGGCTCAACAATATCCCCAGCCTAATGGGGTTGTACAGCACATCAGTGCAATCGACAAGGCTGAGGCATTTGAAACAATTTTTGGCCAGAATTGCCGAGTGCAAGATCTATCACCTCATCCTTATGTCCGCCAGGTTCACTCAGTTCCTGACCTCATTACAGCCTTGGTTCAAACATGGACAGAAGAGCAGAATGCCAGAGGTGAGGTGAGAGTGACTGCCTTTGACTTCAAGGTAGCATTTGACTGAGTATGGCATCAAGGAACCTTAAAAAACCGGAGTCAATGGAAATCAGGGGGAACATTTTCCACTTGTTGGGAGCTATAATTAGCACAAAGGAAGAGGGTTGTGGTGATTGGCGGTCAAGCATCTCAGATCCAGAACATCACTGATGGAGTACCTCAGGCTAGGTATCAACTATCTTCAGCTGCTTCATCAATGATCTTCCATCATAAGGTCAGAAGTACAGATGTTTGCGGATCATTGCACGATGTTCAGCACCATTGCCGAGTCCTTAGACACTGAAGTAGTCCATGTCCAAATGCAGCAAGACCTGGACAATATCAATTGCTTGGGTTGACAAACGGCAAGTAATATTTGGGCCACACAAGTGCCAGGCAATAACCATCTCCTACAAGAGAGGATCTAACCATCACCCTTGACATTCAATGGCATTGCCATCACTGAATTTCCACACTATCATATCCTGGAGGTTACCATTGACCATTTAAGGCAGCACAATGGCACAGTGGTTTACACTGCTGCCTCATAGCACCAGGGACCCGGGTTAGATTCCAACCTCAGTTGACTGTCTGTGTGGAGTCAGCACGTTCCCCTGTGTCTGCGTGGGTTTCCTCCGGGTGCTCTGGTTTCCTTCCACGGTCCATAGATGTTCGGGTCAGGTAGATTGGCCATGCTAAATTTCCCCAAAGTGGCCAAGGGTTAGGTGGGGCTATGGGGGTAGGGTGGGGGATTGGGCCTAGGTGAGGTCATCTTTTGGGTGTTGGTGCAGACTTGATGGGATGACTGGCCTCCTTCTTCACTGTGGGACTCAATGATTCTACGAAAAGAGAGTGAGCAACAGAACTGGACTTCCCATATTGATAGTGTGGATATGGAATCCTGCAGTGAGTAATTCACCTACTGACTCCCCAGAGCCTGTCCACCATCTTCAAGACATAAGTCAGGAGTCTGATGGAACACTATCTCCTTGCCTGGATGAGTGCAACTCCAACAATACCCAAGAAGCGCGACTCTATCCAGGACAGAACTGCCCACTTGATTGGAACCCCATCCACCACCTTAAACTGTACTTGCTCCACCACTGATACACAGTGGCAGTCGTGTGTACCATCTACACGATGCACTGCAGTAATTCACCAAGGCACCTTCGACAATACCTTTAAAACCCATGACCTCTACCTCCTAGAAGGACAAGAGAGCATACACATGGGAACACCACCATCTCCAAGGCCCTCTCGAAGCCACTCACCCTTTAAACTTGGAAATATACCATTTGTGCTGGGTCAAAATCCTGGAATTTCCTCCTGGACAGCACTGAGGGTGTACCTACCACATATGGACTTCAGCGGTTCAAAAAGCCGGTCACCTTCTTAACGCCAACCGGGATGAGCTGTAAATTCTGTCCTAGCCAGCGAAGCCCACATCCCATGAAAGAATAAATAAGATAGAACTCACTCTGGCTTTAGTTAATATTTATACCTCAACCAACTTCAATAAAACAGACTGGGTGGAATTCTCCATTAGCTGACAGCGAAATTGGGAAATGCAATTTGGCGTAGAATAGCTTCCGGCGCGGAAATCACAGCAGGCGCCGATTTGACACCAAATCGCGATTCTCCGTCACCTCGAAAACGGCGTCAATGCCTTTCACTCCGTACGTACAGTAGACACCATTTACATATCATTAGCGGATCCGACCCGGTATTCTCCTGGGCCTCCGCGATTCCCGATGGTGTGGTTCCCTTTCCTATTGAAAATCGTGAAACCGGCGTGGCAGCTGCTGAGGTACGGCAGGTGTCCGACATTGCATAGTGTGCTGATAGTTGTGCCGGGGGGCTTCTGCCAGGGCCGAGGGGAGTAGTGGGAGGGGGTGGTCAGGAGGTGAGCTTTGGGGTCGGGGTGGACGGGCACGGAGCACTATTGCCGCAGCCGGCAAGGCAGCCATGCAGCTGTGCCCACCACTAACAGCTCACTTTGAACTTAGTGCCATGGGTTGTATAGGTGTCCCCCCCCCCCGAGGGCACCCCTCTGGGTGCCCCCCGGCCCTAGATGACCCATCAGCTATATGGGCACGCTCCAGCACAACCAGTGCCATCATTTTGGCTGGGATAAGTGTGTGTAGGGAGTGTAATGTGTATGTGCGGCTGCAGCTTGTCAGCTCCTGAGTGTCGATCACGGACCTCGTGTATCCCTCACCATGTTCAGTGGAATCGAATGTGTTCCACGCGGCACCGGTGCTAGCTCCTCAATAGTAGCAGAATCAGTCTTGGTGCGGTGCTGGTTTTTCTGTCGTTAAAGTCCACGGATTTTGAGGCTATGTCCCCACACCGGCATGGAAACGGTGGCGTTTTACGACCGAGAATTTGGCGTAAAACGGCCGCCGATCGTCTGTTTGGAGGCTAGCAGCCGAGCAGCATAGAGCATTCAGATCGACCTGTAGATACAAACTGGAGAATTGCTGGGTCCGTGCCTGTGCACGCGAACGACAGTAGCCTGCAGCCTTTCGTGAACCCGGCCTGCGAAATAGTGTCCCCCCCTTTGGCTGCCTCGTGAGCCCCGGACCACCACCCAACAGTGCCCCCAACCCCTGACAAAGTCCCCCCTGCCCGCGGATCGGCCCTACGCTGACTAAGCAGCGCTGGACTAAGTCGCGCTGGACTAAGTCCGCAGCTGCTGCGCCGAGTTCCCGGCGTATGATACCACACGCGACCGACACACGACCGACAGCGTTGGGAACTCGGCCGGTCGGGGATGGAGCATCGGGGGTGTGCCTCAGGCAACGTCCTGAGGCCGTCGATACACCGCACAAGGGGGCGGAGCATCGCGAAAGCGGCACCGCCTCCCATTTTGTCGGAAACAGGGATTCTCCGGCCGTTTGCCGAACGCGATTTTGGCATCGGCGGCTGGAGAATCCAGCCCCCTATGTTCCTTTCCCTCTCTCGCAAAACCTCGCCACTCATGCGCCAGTCTAAGTGCGATGGCCAAGGAGTTCAATTGAAAAATGAAATGAAATGAAAATCGCTTATTGTCACGAGTAGGCTTCAATGAAGTTAATGTGAAAAGCCCCTAGTCACCACATTCCGGCGCCTGTTCGGGGAGGCTGATACCGCGTGAACAACAACGGACTTCCCTGTCTCGTGCCCCATACAGAAGGAAATATCCTGAGTTCACCACATTAGTCCTGACACTCGCCATGGGAACACTATATAACACCCGCACCCAGGAGATAAACATTGGCCCAAATCCAACCATCCTAGAATCTCAAAGAGGCAGCTCCACTCCACCCGCTAAAAACTTTCCCTGCATCCATGGAGATAATTACTTCAGACACCTTCCCCCTGGATGGGGAATGACCAGAGTCGCCTGATATTGGCCCACATCTGTCGCACCTTAAACCCAGTCTGGCCCTCGGAGACCACCTCCGGCAAACAACTCTCCAGACGCTTAACCAAAACCGCAGCGAACACCTTTGCATCTGGATTCAAAAAGGAAAGAGGCCTATAAGACCCACATTCCACCGGATCCTTGTCCTTGTTCGGGATCAGAGAGATCTGCGTCAACGTGGCCGGGCAGCCACATGACAGAGAGCCATTGAACATCCCCAATAAATGTTGTGCCAGGGCGGCACAGAGGCGCAGTGGTTAGCACTGCGGCCTCACGGCGCTGAGGTCCCAGGTTCGATCCCGGCTCTGGGTCATTATCCGTGTGGAGTTTGCACATTCTCCCCATGTTTGCGTGGGTTTCGCCCCCACTACCCAAAAAAATGTGCAAGGTAGGTGGATTGGCTACGCTAAATTGCCCCTTAATTGGAAAAAATGAATTTGGTACTCTAATTATTTTTTTAAATAAATAAATAAATGTGGTGCCAGTGATGCTGGAAACTGCTTATAGAATTCCACCGGGAAGCTCTCTGGCCCTGGTACATTCCCTGATTGCATGGAACTGATACACTCCATAACCTCCTCCAGCCTCAACGCACCTCCAACACCTGTCCCCTCACCCTCTCCCACCAGGAACTCCAGCCCGTCTAAAAACTTCCATCTCCAAGCCCTCTGCCGGGGATTCTGACCTATACAGCCCTGGTAAGATGTCTCAAATGCGCCATTAATTTGTCCAAGCCGTCACCAGCCCTTCACCCTCATCTTTAACCTGGGCTATCTCTCGTGCAGCCGAGCCAATAGATGGCTGGCCTTCTCCCCATACCCATAAAATGCTCCACGCAGTTGGTCCACAGCCTTCCTGGTCACACCAAATCAAATCCCATCTGTAACCTCTTTCTGTTAACAGCTCCTTTGTCGAGGCCATGGATTATTGCTGGTCCACCCCCAGAATTGAGTCAATTAACCTGTGCCTGACTCCCCTCCCAACCTTGTCCCTATGGGCCTAGTATGAGATTATCTCTCCTTTGATCACTGCTTTCAGAGCTTCCCAGAACGTAGAGGGCAAGACTTCCCCGTTCTGATGGAACTCTGCATAATTCCCAATGACCGAGGTTACCTTCTCACCGAGCTCCTTGTCTGAAAGGAGCGCTGTGTCTAACCTCCACAGGGGACTCTGGGCTTGACCTGTTTCCAGACTCACGTCCACATAATGTGGTGCATGATCCGATATTACTATCACAGTGTGCTCAGCCCCTACCAGCCCCAGGAGTACCGATTTCCCCACCACAACAAAAGTCTATTCAGGAGTATACCCGATGCACATGAGTGAAGAAAGAAAACCCCAAGTGAAGAAAGAAAACCCCCCTCTCTCTCGGATGATTAAACCACCATGGGTTCCCCCACCCCATACCCATCTGCTCCATAAATACTGCCGACTCTTTCACCATCCCCAAAGTTACAACGGACTTGGGGCTCAACCTGTCTATCCTCGGGTTGAATCCACAGTTGAAGTCACCTCCCTATGATCAACTGTTGAGAGTCAAGGTCGAGGATAGCCGCTAATACCTCCTTAATAAAATCTGTGTCATCCCAATTCGGAGCGAATATATTTACTCAAAAACTACTGCTGCCCTCACCAAAACCCCACTCACCATGACAAGTCGTCCCCCAGGATCCATAAAGGCACCCACTTGTTAAACAAGATCACAACCCCTCTCGGCTTGGCAGCACGGTAGCATTGTGGATAGCACAATCGCTTCACAGCTCCAGGGTCCCAGGTTCGATTCCAGCTTGGGTCACTGTCTATGTGGAGTCTGCACATCCTCCCCGTGTGTGCATGGGTTTCTTCCGGGTGCTCCGGTTTCCTCCCACAGTCCAAACATGTGCGGGTTAGGTGGATTGGCCATGATAAATTGCCCTTAGTGAACAAAATTGCCCTTAGTATTGGGTGGGGTTACTGAGTTATGGGGATAGGGTGGAAGTGTTAACCTTGGTAGGGTGCTCTTTCCAGGAGCCGGTGAGGACTTGATGGGCCGAATGGCCTCCTTCTGTACTGTAAATTCTATGAAATCTATGACTTTGGATCAAAATTTGAGTGCAGTGACTGCCCCACCATCCCTTCCTTAGCCTCGTCTGATCCCTCGCCCTCAAATGTGTCTCTTGCAAGAAGATCGGCTTTCAAGCTCTTCATGTGAGCAAATACCTGGGATCTTTTTAGCGGACCATTTAACCCCCTCACGTTCCACATGACCATCCTGACGCCATCTGAAGCCATCCCCTATTAGGATCCTTCATATCCACTTTGTGAGGAGATCCAGCCGACTCCAGGCCCGCCTTGTTTCCAAGCCCACACATCGCCGCCCTCAACCAAATCCAACCACAAAGAAATCTGCGTCACCAGCATTCTACAGTACCCCCACCCATAAGACCAACAGACATAGGAGCAGAATTCGGCCACTCAGCCCATCGAGTCTGCTCTGCCATTCAATCATGGCTGATATTCTCGTGCCTTCACCCCATAACCCCTGATCCTCTTATTAATTACAAACGTGTCTATCTCTCTCTTAAAGACAATCAGCGAATTGGCCTCCACAGCCTTCTGCGGCAAAGAGTTCCACAGATTCACCACCCTCTGGCTGAAGAAATTCCTCCTCATCTCTGTTTTAAAGGATCGTCCATTTAGTCTGAGATTGCATCCTCTGCTTCTAGTTTTTCCGACAAGTGGAAACATCCTCTTGTTATGGGCCAGGGTTTAGAGAACCCCCGAGTGTATCATGGAGTTCACCTGACCAATAAAAGCTGATTGTCCCACTTTCTCAATGCAATCCTCCAAACGTGGGATAGGATAAGGGTCCGTTCTTGTAACTGCATTAACCTTTCTATAGTCCACACACAACTGTTGAGTACCGTCTGGTTTTGGTACCGTCACTATGGGTGAGCTCCATTGGCTGCACCCCACTTCAATTATGCCATTTAAAAAATATATTTTTAGTCTCCTTTTTCACATTTTCTCCCAAATTTTCACCCACCAACAATAAACAATAATCAGCAACAAATATGTCAATCCACATAACAATAACAACGATCCCATCCTCCCACCAACCCCCAAACATTAGCCCGCATGTTTACATAACCAAATAACAAAAAGGAATCAGAAATCACCCATAATCACCCTTAATATACACAGCCTCCCCTCCCCCCCCAATCCTCCCCCCCCCCCCATCCCCCCCAACTAATGTTCGATGTTATCTAGTTCTTTAAAGTGCATAATGAATAATGCCCATGAATTGTAGAACCCCTCCGAGCTTCCCCTCAGTTCAAACTTAACCTTCTTAAGAGTCAAAAATTCCAACAGGTCCCCTCGCCACGCCAGGGCACAGGGTGGAGAGGCTGCTCTCCATCCCAACAGGATCCGCCTTCGGGCGATCAACGAGGCGACGGCTATGATATCTGCCTCCGCACCCGTTTCCAACCCTGGCTGGTCCGACACCCTGAATATGGCCTCCCGGGGACCCGGGTCCAGTTTCACCTGCACCACCATAGAAATTACCCTAAACACCTCCTTCCAGTACGCCCTTAGCTTTGGACAGGACCAAAACATATGAACGTGATTAGCGCCCCCCCCCCCCCCACCCCCCGCAACGCTCACACATCTTCTACCCCTTCAAAGAATCAGCTCATCCTCGCCCTCATGAGGTGTGCTCTGTATACCACTTTCAGCTGTATCAGCCCCAACCTCGCACCTGAGGCGGAGGCATTTACTCTCCGGAGCACCTCACACCAGACCCCCTCCTCTATAACCTCTCCCAAATCTTCCTCCCACTTTGCTTTGATCCCCTCCAGTGGTGCCTTATCCTCTTCCAAAATAGCTCCGTACACCGCTGACACTACCCCCTTCTCGAGTCCCCTTGTCGTCAGCACCTCCTCCAGCAATGTGGAGGCCGGTTCCTCTGGGAGCTCTGTACCTCCTTTCTAGCAAAATCTCGAACCTGCATGTATCTGAACACTTCTCCCTGCTCCAGCCCATACTTCGCTTCCAGCTCCTTCAATCCTGCGATCCGACCCCAAAGAAACAAATCTTTTAGCTCTTAATCCCCTTCTCTTCCCATTTCTGGAAATTTCCATCCCACCTCCCTGGCTCAAATCTGTGGTTCCCCCGAATCGGCATTTCCCTTGACCCTGCCCCCAACCCGAAGTGTTGACGAAACTGCCTCCAGATTTCCAATGAAGCTATTACTACCAGACTCCCTGAGTATTTCCCCGGAGCTATCGGGAGTGGCGCTGTTGCTAGTGCTTTCAGTCCCGACCCCTGCACAAACTCTCCTCCATTCTGACCCATTGGGAATCAACCCCCATTACCCAGCTTCCCACCTTCTCCACATTCGCCGCCCAGTAGTCGTACATCAGGTTCGGAAGACCCAAACCCCCTGCCTGCCTTCCCCTCTGTAGCAGCAACTTCCTCACTCTGGCCACCTTCCCTCCCCATGTAAATGAGGTAATCCTTCCCTCAATCTCTGTGAAAAAAGCCTTTGGCAGGAAAATCGCCTGGCATTGAAAAATAAACAGAAATCGCGGCAACACATTCATTTTAACCGCCTGTCCTCGACCCGCCAGTGACAGAGGGAGACCATCCCACCTTGCCAGATCCGCTTTCACTCTCCCCACCAAACTAGTGATATTGTACCTGCGGAGCACCCCCCCACTCCCGGGCAACCTGCACCCCCTGCCCCCGATTTCTAAAGTGAGTCCCTGCCCTATGGAATGGCAGCTTCCCCACCCCGGCCGAGACACCGCAAAATACTCACTTTTGTCTAGGTTCAGTTTGTACCCTGAGAAAGACCCAAACACTTGAAGCAGCTCCAATATTCCCCCTATCGACACACTCGGTTCCGATACATACAACAGCAAGTCGTCGGCATATAAGAACACCCTATGCTCTATCCCACCGCCCCCCCCCCGCCCCCCCCCCCCCCCCGCACTATTCCTTTCCATGCTCCCGAACTTCTTAATGCAATGGCCAACGGCTTAATTGTCAGTGCAAACAGCAGGGGGGACATAGGACATCCCTGCCTCGTCCCACTGTGGAGAGAAAAGTATCTCGAGCTGATGTTGTTTGTACGGACACTCGCCCTCGGCTCCTTATATAGTAGCTTTACCCAGTTCACAAATCTTGGTCCAATCCCAAACCGCTCCAGAACTGCCATCAAGTACCCCCATTCTACCCAGTCGAACGCCTTCTCAGCGTCCAATGCCACAACCACCTCTGTTTCCTTCCCCTCTCCCGGTGCCATAACGACGTCAATACCCTTCTAACATTTGAAAACAGCTGCCTCCCTTTCACAAACCCCGTCTGATCCTCACCTATCACCTTCGGGAGGCACTCCTCCAGCCTACCCGCCAGTACCTTCGCCAATACTTTTGCGTCCACATTCAGAAGTGATATGGGCCTATACGACCCACACTCCGTCAGATCCTTATCTTTCTTCAGCAACAGTGAAATCGATGCCTGCCCCAAGGTTTGTGGCAACACCCCCTTCTCTATCGCCTCTTCAAACATCCCCACCATCAGGGGTGCCAGCTTATCCTTGAATTTTTTCTAATATTCCACTGGAAACCCATCCGGCCCTGCCACCTTCCCCGACTGCATCCTCCCAATTGCATCCTTTATCTCCTGCTCCAGTATTGCTCCTTCTAATGTAGCCCTGTCCCCTTCCCCTAGCCTCAGGTACTCCAACCCATCTGGAAATTCCTGCATCTCACGGTCTCCCCCGGAGATCCAGCGCCACCACCAACTTCCCTGCCCTATCCCTTACCTGAAGAACTTCCCTTGCCGCTGTTTCCCTCCGGAGCTGACCTGCTAACATACGCCCTGCCTTGTGTCCATGCTCATAAACTGCACCCCTTGCTCGTCTCAGTTGGCACATCGCCTTCCTGGTAGACAGTCAGTCGAAGCTCGCCTGGATTTCCATCCTCTTTTCCAGCTTTGCTAGGTCCCCATCTTCTGCATAACTCCTATCTACCTCCAGCATCTCATCTATTACCCTCTGCCACTCCAACCTCTCCTCTTTGTCCACCCTGGCTTTAAATGAAATTACCTCACCCCTCTCCACCGCCTTTAGAGCCTCCTAGACAACTGCCTTCGACACGCCACTTCATATGTTGAAACCTACATATTCCTTAATAACCTTTTCAATTTTCTCACAGAACACTTGGTTCCCCAAAAACCCCACATCCAGTTTCCACCCCGACCTCTGCGCGACCCCCTTCTCCAGTACCATATCCACCTAATGCGGAGCATGATCTGACACTGCCATTGCCGAGTATGCTGACCCCTTAACCCCAGCCAGCAAAGCCTTCCCCACCACAAAGAAGTCAATTTAAGTGGTCCTCTTACCTCATGACCAGAAATTAGTTCAAAAGGACTCAATTTGGTTGACTCATTAGATGCATCCCAAATTGCAAACAGTACGAATGGAATTCCTTTATCCCAATCCTCTGGATAATCTTGACAATAAGCCCTCAACATTGTCTTTAATGTCTGATGCCACCTTTCTAACCCTCCCTGCGATTCTGGATGGTACGCAGTCGATTTTAATTGTTTTATTCTTACGCTATCCATAACTTCTTTGAATGACCTTGAGGTAAAATTTGATCCTTGATCCAATTGTATTTCTGTGGGTAGTCCATATCTAGTAAATAATTTAAGTAACTTCTCCACAATCTTTTTAGCTGTAACATTACGTACTGGAATGGTCTCTGGAAACTGAGTAGACACATCCATTATAGTCAAAAGATATTGATTCCCACTTTTCGTTTTAAGAAGCGGTCTTACACAATCAATTAGGACCCTTGTAAAAGGGTCCTCAAATGCTAGAATGGGTATTAACGGTGCTGGTTTTATCACTGCTAGAGGTTTCCCTATTACTTGACATGTGTGACATAATTGACAAAATTTAACTACATCTTTGTGTAGTACAGTCCAATAAAAATGTTTTTGGATTTTCGCTTTAGTTTTCCTTATTCCCAAATGACGTCCCACTGGTACCTCATGTGCAACTCGCAACACCCCCTTCCTATACCCTATCGGCAATACTACTTGATGAACTTCTGCCCACTTTTCTTCCGCCTGCATATGTAAAGATCTCCATTTTCTCTTCAAGACATCAATTTTACGGTAATAACACTCTGGTATACACTCAGATTCCTCTTCCGTGTATGCTTTCTGATACATCCGTTTTATTTCTACATCTTTCTGTTGTAACTCCGCCAATTTTCCTGAACTAAAAACATCTGCCTCATCCTTCACCTGTTCTTGTTCTTTTTCAAACATCTGATCAAAAATCGTTTCTGATAATTGCACTTCAACTTTATCTTCACTCTTTGATTTCTCCTCTTGTCTTAACCTGTGACTTTGCGACCTTGTTACTGCACAATCTGGAAAAATCCCAGGATATTTGTCCTTCAACACTTCAGTTGCCTGATTTTCCACTGGCTTATCCACCACAGTAGGCACCACTCCCACCTGCGATCCAGCTATATCATTACCCAAGATAAACTGTATTCCTGGACGAGATAGTTTCTCTATTCCTCCGACTACCACTTCACCACTCTTCACTGGACTTTCCAATCTTACCTTGTATAATGGAACACTAATCCTCTCACCCCGAATTCCATATATTACCACCTTTGCTGGCAACATTCTTCCCAAGCTACATAAATCCTCATCTCTTCCCATTAAAGATTGACAAGCTCCCGTATCTCTTAAAATTCACATGATACACATGAGTAAACTTTACCCACACAAGTAAATTCTTCAAAGATATCTGGCACCTCCTTATCAATCACCTCTTGATCAGATTGTATAATCTTTTGTACTTCCTTCGCTTCACTTGGGCTTTCCTTTACCACTTTAACAAACCCCACTGTCTTATTCTGTTTTACCACATCAGCTTTCCCAGTGCTTTTCTTCAACCACCAACACTGATTTACATGGCCTAGTTTATTACAGTGAAAACATTTGAAACTTTTCATTTCTTTTCCAACCTCCTGGATTTCTTTTTTAATCTGAGGTACACTCTCCTTATTATCTCCGATCAGATCACCCTTGCCTTTACCACTTGAGTATTTCTCATGTCCCCAATCTCTATCCCTCACAGGCTGCAACTGATGTAGGAAGCCAAGCTTTGATTTATGAACTAATTCATAATCATCTGCCATTTCTGCTGTTAATCTCGCAGTTTTCATCCTCTGCTCTTCCACATGAGTTCTCACTACATCACGAATTGAATTTTTAAACTGCTCCAAAAGTATAATTTCTCTGAGAGCTTCTTACGTTTGGTCTATTTTCAAAGCCCTTATCCACCTATCAAAATTACTCTTGTTGATCCTTTCAAACTCCATGTATGTTTGACCAAATACTTTCCTTAAATTTCTAAACCTTTGGCTGTAAGCTTCAGGCAATAGTTCATATGCACCTAAGATGGATTTTTTCACCTCCTCCTACGTCCCAGATACCTCCTCCGGTAGTGATGCAAACACTTCACTAGCTCTACCTCCCAGCTTTGTTTGAATCAGTAATACCCACATGTCCTGTGGTCATTTCTGTTGTTTAGCTACCTTCTCAAATGAAATGAAAAAGGCTTCTACCTCCTCGTCCAACCTCGGCAATGCTCGGACATATTTAAATAGATCCCCACCAAGCCTTCGACTATGACGCTCTTTCTCACTATCCTCATCACTATCATCCAACTGTACGCTTTCCTTTATGCCCGCCAATTTTAACTGACTGTCGTGTTTCATGGCCATTTTCTGAAGTTCAAACTCTCTCTCTTTATCTTTTTCCCTGATCTGTATCTCCCTTTCTCTTTCTTTTTGTTCAGCTGGGGCTATTCTTTCAGTTCTCCTTTCTTCTCTCTCTCTTTCTTTATTCTCTCTCTCTTTCGTATTCAAGCTGCTTTAATTCTTTCTCATGTTCCATTTGTTTAATTTGTAACTGAATTTTTGCCATTTCCAATGAGTCAAACTGTATCTCAGGTAACTTTAAATACTTAGCCACCGCCATAATTACCTCACCTTTTCGCATTTTGTCAGGTAATGTTAACTGCAATGTTTTTGCCAAATCTAACATTCTGCGTTTAGTCTCTGTCCGTAAGGTACTGTGTGTGACCTCCAAAAACTTTAGAGCCTCTGAAAGAGCCATTGTCCACAACACACTCCCTACTTAAACTGAAATACTACATCTGAAAAGCAACCACAATATGCTCACCCCTCACTGTCTTTAAGTTCACTAAGCCAATCCAATAGATAGACTTTTATCCCGACGAGCCTCCAATTTGTTATGGGCCAAGGTTTAGAGAACCCCAAAGTGTATCATGGAGTTCACCTGACCCACAATTTTCTAAAATATAAATTTAGAGTACCCTATTAATTTTATCCAATTAAGAGGCAATTTAGCGTGTCCAATCTACCAAGCCTTCACGTCTTTTGGGTTGTGGGGGCGAAACCCATGCAAACAAGGGGAGAATGTGCAAACTCCACACGGACAATGACCCAGAGCCGGGATCGAACCTGGGACCTCGGCGCCGTGAGGCATCAGGGCTAACCCACTGCGCCACCATGCTTCCCTCCCTTACCCACAACTTTTAATAGATTGTGGTATGGGGAGCACACGGCCCACTCTACAGGTGT
The DNA here is from genome assembly GCF_902713615.1 of Scyliorhinus canicula. Taxonomy (NCBI): domain Eukaryota; kingdom Metazoa; phylum Chordata; class Chondrichthyes; order Carcharhiniformes; family Scyliorhinidae; genus Scyliorhinus; species Scyliorhinus canicula. The sequence goes on along the minus strand of NC_052160.1, from coordinate 61,001,393 downwards.
GGTACAGCAGGAATCGAAAAGTATTTTTTAAAGCAAAACAATGTTTCTTCTAAGAACTCAAGTGAACCTTTTTAAAACATACAGTGAACATCTTAGCAACCCTTAATTCAAATACAACCCCCAAAGAATACAACACTAAGTAATCCTTAATAAATTCCCAAACAACATCCAGAAGACAAAAGAAACACATTTTAACAGAAGCACACCAGGTTTACATTCACTACTGAGAACATTTATATTCTGAATTCACCAAATGATCAAGAGGTAGTCTTTTCATGGCAGAGAGAACAACAGTACATCTGCTTTGTCTGGATTCAGCTCCAACACATAAACAAAACCAAAAAAACACAGACACACCCAAGCTTTTCTCAAAGTGAAAACACAGTGTTGGGGCAGCACGGTAGCATGGTGGTTAGCATAAATGCTTCACAGCTCCAGGGCCCCAGGTTCGATTCCCGGCTGGGTCACTGTCTGTGTGGAGTCTGCACGTCCTCCCCGTGTGTGCGTGGGTTTCCTCCGGGTGTTCCGGTTTCCTCCCACAGTCCAAAGATGTGCGGGTTAGGTGGATTGGCCATGCTAAATTGCCCGTAGTGTCCTAAAAAGTAAAGGTTAAGGGGGGGAGTTGTTGGGTTCCGGGTATAGGGTGGATACGTGGGTTTGAGTAGGGTGATCATTGCTTGGCACAACATCGAGGGCCGAAGGGCCTGTTCTGTGCTGTACTGTTCTATGTTCTAAAAGCAGAGCCAGAGCTCAGCTCCACCCACACTCTGACATCACTGCAGTAACATGAGCAGCCAAACACTTCTTAAAGTGACATTCTCATGACACTCTCCACGTCCACTCTACCCAGGCCTCACAGTATACTTTAAGTTTCAATAAGATCCCCCTTCATCCTTCTAAACTCCAATGAGTACAGACCCAGAGTCCTCAACCGTTCCTCATGTGACAAGCTCTTCATTCCAGGGATCATTCTTGTGGACCTCCTCTGGACCCTTTCCAAGGCCAGCACATCCTTCCTTAGATACAGGGCCTAAAACTGCTCACAATACTCCAAATGGGTCTGACCAGAGCCTTGTGTAGCCTCAGAAGCACATCCCTGGTCTTGTATTCTAGCCCTCTCGACATGAATGCTAACATTGCATTTGCCTTCCTAACTGCCGACTGAACCTGCACGTTAACCTTAAGAGAATCGTAAACGAGGACTCCCAAGTCCCTTTGTGCGTCTGATTTCCTAAGCATTTCCCCATTTAGAAAATAGTCTGGGCGCGATTCTCCGCCACCCACGACGGGTCGGAGAATAGCGGGAGGGCCTTCCCGACATTTTTCCCGCCCTCCCGCTATTCTCCCCACCCCCCAACTCCCGACACGAATCGCTGCCGCCGTTTTTTTACAGCCGGCAGCGATTCACAGCTGATAGATGGGCCGAAGTCCCAGCCCTTTACGCTGTTTTTACGAACGGCAAACTCACCTGGTCTGGCCGTTCGTAAAAACGGCGGGAACAACTCGCTTTTTATAACCATGGCACCGATTGGCACGGCAGTACCAGCGGGCCCGATGCCCGCGCACAATTTCTCCTTCCGCCGCCCCGCAGTATCCATTCACGGGGCGGCTGAGGGGCATCCCGGCCCGCGCATGCACGGGTTTCGCGCAAATACACGATGACGTCATCCGCGCATGCGCGGGTTGGAGTCTTCCAATCCGCGCATGCGCGGCTGACGTCATATGACGCGTCAGCCGGCGCTAACTCCGGCAAGCGGGCTTAACGAAATTCGTTAAGCCCGTGATGCCGGAGCTTACGGCGTCGGGCTGCTAGCCCCGACCGGGGACCAGAATCGGTTCCCGGTCGGGAAGGGGCGCGCTGGCATCAAACCCGCCCGGGTTTGACGCCAGCCTTACGATTTCTCCCGTTTTGGGAGAATCGCGCCCTCTATGCCTCCATTTCTCCTTCCAAAGTGCATAATCTTACACATTGTATTCCATCTGCCACTTCTTCTCCTAGCCTGCCCAAGTCCTTCTGCAGCCCGCCTGCTTCTTCAATACTACCTGCCCCTCTACAGATCTTTGTATCATCTGCAAACTTCGCAACAGTGCCTTCAGTTCCTTCTTCCAGATCATTAATGTATATTGTGAAAAGTTGTGATCCCAGCACCAACCCCTGATGCACACCACTAGTCATCAGCTGCCATCCTGAAAAAGACCTCTTTAATAATAATACAGTAATATCATTTATTGTCACAAGTAGGCTTCAATGAGGTTACTGTGAAAAGCCCCTAGTTGCCACATCCCGGCACCTGTTCGGGGAGGCTGATACGGGAATTGAACCCGCGCTGCTGGCCTTGTTCTGTGTGACAAGCCAGCTGTTTAGCCCACTGTGCGAAACCAGCCCCTTTATCCCCACTCTCTGCTTTCTGCCAGTCAGCCAATCCTCTATCCATGCCAGGATCTTACCCTTAACACCATGGGCCCTAAACGTATTTAACAGTCACCCACCACACCCCCTCTTGGCTTCCTACCCACCACCCCTCCCCCCTCCTCTTCAATCGGCCGGCCGACTTGTCCCACTCCAAACAATACCCCCCCACCCCAAACACTGCCCTGGAATCAGGGAAGACGAAGAAAGAACAATCATTGCTGCAAAGAACGGCAAAGGGTCAAATCAGGACCCTAGAAATGGCCAATGTTGACAAACTTGCAAATTACATAATTCACCCCTTCCATGTGGCCATAACTACCACCTCTTAAGTTTTAAAAATTCTTTGATGGGATGTGGGTGTCACTGGCAAGGTGAGAATTTGTTACCCATCCCTAAATGTCCTTGAACTGAGTGGCTCGCAAGGCCATTTCAGAGGATTGTTAAGGGTCAACCACATTGCTGTGAGTCTGGAGTCACAGGTAGATCAACAGACAGCATATTTCCTTCCCTGAAGGACATTAGTGAAGCAGATGGGTGTTTATGACAATTGCTGATAGTTTCATGGTCACCATGAGACTACTGAGACTTGCTTTCAATTCCAGATTTTAGTAATTGAATTAGGTTCCACCTGTCCTATGGGGTATGTGGGTGGCACAGCGGCACAGTGGTTAGCACTGCTGCCTTACAGCGCAAAGGACCGCCCTTGGGTGACTGTGTGGAGTTTGCACTTTCTCCCCGTATCTGCGTGGTTTCGTCTGGGTGCTCTGATTTCCTCCCACTGTCCAAAGATGTGCAGGTTAGATGGATTGGCCGTGCGTAATTGCCCCTTAGTGTCTAATGGATAGGGCGGGGGATTGGGCCAAGGTGAGGTGCTCTTTCGGAGGACCGGTGCAGACCCGATGGGGGAATGGCCTCCTTCTGCACTGTAGCGAATGTGTGATTATAAAGTTAGGCCTGTGGCCTAGCAGCCATCTCCAGGCAGATCCATATATCTGCTGAAAATATCCATTCAAAATTGCAGAGCTGTGAAGATTGTGAATGTCAACAGTGACAGTTTGCCAGTCACAGTGACACAGAGTACATACCTGTAAATATGAATTTGAAGCTGTGGTTATTTTGTGAATGATATGCATCATAATAGAATGACATAGTTATGGCAGAATGAGTGATGGATGTCAATCCGAAAGAGTGACACGCGTCAGCTCTGACTGACAGGGTGGAAATGTGGCTTTAGTTAGAGATTTGCGGAAAGCTGTACTCGTTCCTGAAGATCGTGACAGGACTATTTGATAGATTTCAAAAAACTGAACCCAAAACAAGACTTGCGTTTTAAGTTCGTATTTATTAATTATTTTTGTGGTCACTCCAGCGTTTAATGGTGAATGTAAATATGTTTTCAAATACCCAGGAGCCTCGACTGCATTCCTGTTCAATTGTACAATAAAAATTGTGGGATTACACCTCAATGACTATCTTGAGCCACTATAATGCTAGAAATCCAGGGACGCAGTCGTCTGAACTGTCAGATCCCACGCGATCGTTCCAGTGATGACCGTGAACATTAATGTCCCAGGCAACAATTGCCACCATTTCATCAGCACGAATAGGGGCCAGTAATACTGTTCTCCTGAGCTGGAGCCTATCTAATCGATAGGGTAGGCCTCTGATCAGTAAAACACTGCCATTTGCTCTTATTTTATCTTGAGGTGATGTCTTGAAACCTGCTCCATAAAAAACATCAATGGCTCCAGACCGCAGATAGTCATGATAAAAGGTCATCTGAATGTAAATAACGACAGCGTATATTTATATCGTAACATATTAGTAACACACCCCAAGGTGCTTCGTGGTTGTATTATTATATCAAATTTGGCACTAGGTCATATAAGGAGCTATTCGGACAAGTGACCAGGTAGGTTTTAAGAACTGCCTTAAAGGGGGAGGAAGAGGTCGAGGGTCGGAGAGGCTTACAGAGGGAACTCCAGAGCTCAGGGCCCAGGAGGCACAGCCGCCACAGCCGATTAAAATTAGGAATGCGCAAGAGGCCAGAATTGGAGGAGCGTAGACAATGTGGAGGGTTACTGAAGGATTGAGGCCATAGAGGGATTTGAAAATGAGACTGAGAATTTCAAAATCAAGACACTGGACCAGGAGCCAATGGCGGTCAACAAACCACATGGGATAATTAGTAAACAAGACTTGCGAGTTAATATCAGGGCAGCTGAATTGTGGATGACCTCAAGTGCTATAATATTCTGCTTGAGAACTTTCACTGTCTCTTTCTTTACAGGTAACACCATGACTGTATCCTACATGTCGGGACTAACTTTAGGATCTGCAGTAGCCTACGTCACGTACAGCCTGACCAGTATGTCTCATACTTCATGCATTCACACTGAAACAATCAACGCTTCTTTCACCACAGGACTCTAAACAAAGGCTTCCTTCACACTCTCTCTAGGGGTGAGCAAACCTCCAGAATTTCAGATCAATAGATCACGTGGCTTGAATAAAATATCCAAAGGTTTATTGCCCAACCTGACACCCGATGGCTGCCCCCCTGGGGGTGGGTGGGGGTTTGCGATGTTATTTTCTCTGCCCATAGTACCGAGAGTGACTTGCGGTCAATGTGAACAGCCAGCTTTCAACAAGAACGATTGAGTTTTTATTTTTACTGTTTAATAATTTATTGATTTTCCCTGATCGGTTTGACATTCGTCAACAAGAATAGCGAATGGTGGAATATCTCAGCAGGGCTGGCAGCATTTGAAGGGAGAGAAAACAGAGTTAACTTTGTCTATTTGACTCTTCACCCAGGTTAAAGAGAGGCAAAATGTGTTGAATACTAAACCATAGCTGGGAGAGTGTTATAACCTGCCTGCTTACTATTGGCTGGGGACTAATGACAATCCCACAATCCTGTGGGAGTATGAGCTTCCCCAATGAGGGGGGGCAGAGAAATCATGAGCAGACTCCCTGCATAAATAGAGCTGGCCAGTTTGGAACCAGACAGAGAGGAGTTTGGCAGCAAGGGAAGTTGCCGCTGCCGCCGCCGCCGCCGCCGCCGCCGCCGCTGCCGCTGCTGCTGCCGCTGCCGCCGCCGCCGCCGCTGCTGCTGCCGCTGCCGCTGCTGCTGCCGCTGCTGCTGCCGCCGCTGCCGCTGCCGCTGCCGCTGCTGCCGCCGCTGCCGCTGCTGCTGCTGCCGCCGCCACTGCCGCCGCTGCCGCCGCCGCCGCCGCCATGTTAATTTGTAAATAAATGTTATTTCTTTGTATCCTGAAAACGCGTGCTGGATTCTTCGTGGCCCTCACAAAAAAGAGATTGCAAAATAGCAACCTGAAGAATAAGAGACAGATGGCCCAGTATAGGGGAGTAGAGGGGAAAGGTGGTGAAAGCAGATTCAATAGTAACCTTCAAAAGGAAATTGGGTAAATACTTGAAGGGCAATGATTTGCAATGTTACTGGGAGAAAGAAGGGGAGAAATAAGGAGAGAGAGGAGTTGAACACGTGGCTACAGGGATGGTGCAGGAGGGAGGGTTTTGGTTTCCTGGATAATTGGGGCTCATTCTGGGGTAGGAAGGACCTCTACAAACAGGATGGTCTTCACCTGAACCAGAGGGGTACCAATATCCTGGGGGGGAGATTTGCTAGTGCTCTTCGGGGGGGTTTAAACTAATTCAGCAGGGGGATGGGAACCTAAATTGTAGTCCCAGTGTACAGGATGTTGAGAGTAGTGAGGTCAGGGATAGGGTTAAAAGTTCGAAAGAGGGCACCGGCAAGCAGGACGCTGGTTTGAAGTGTGTCTACTTCAACGCCAGGAGCATCCGGAATAAGGTGGGTGAGCTTGCAGCATGGGTTGGTACCTGGGATCTCGATGTTGTGGCGATTTCGGAGACATGGGTAGAGCAGGGACAGGAATGGTTGTTGCAGGTTCCAGGATTTAGATGTTTCTGTAAGAACAGAGAAGATGGTAAAAGAGGGGGGGGTGTGGCATTGTTAATCAAGGAAAGTATTACGGCGGTAGAAAGGACGCTTGAGGACTCGTCTACTGAGGCAGTATGGGCCGAGGTTAGGAACAGTAGAGGAGAGGTCACCCTGTTGGGAGTTGTCTATAGACCTCCGAATAGTCCCAGAGATGTCGAGGAAAGGATTGCAAAGATGATTCTTGACAGGAGCGAGAGTAACAGGGTAGTTGTTATGGGGGACTTTAACTTTCCAAATATTGACTGGAAATACTATAGTTCGAGTACTATAGATGGGTCAGTTTTTGTGCAGTGTGTGCAGGAGGGTTTTCTGACACAGTATGTAGACAGACCAACAAGGGGCGAGGCCACATTGGATTTGGTACTGGGTAATGAACCCGGCCAGGTGTTAGATTTAGATGTAGGTGAGCACTTTGGTGATAGTGATCACAACTCGGTTATGTTTACTTTAGCAATGGGCAGGGATAGGTATATACCGCAAGGCAAGAATTATAGCTGGGGGAAAGGCAATTATGATGCTATTCGGCAAGATTTAGGAGGTATAGGATGGGGAAGGAAACTGCAGGGGATGGGTACAATCGAAATGTGGAGCTTTTTCAAGGAACAGCTACTGCATGTCCTTGATAAGTATGTACCTGTCAGGCAGGGAGGAAGTTGTCGAGCAAGGGAGCCGTGGTTTACTAAGGAAGTTGAAGCACTTGTCAAGAGGAAGAAGAAGGCTTATGTTAGGATGAGACATGAAGGCTCAGTTAGGGCACTTGAGAGTTACAAGTTAGCCAGGAAGGACCTAAAGGGAGAGTTAAGAAGAGCGAGGAGAGGACACGAAAAGTCGTTGGCGGATAGGATCAAGGAAAACCCTAAGGCTTTCTATAGGTATATCAGGAACAAAAGAATGACTCGAGTAAGATTAGGGCCAATCAAGGATAGTAGTGGAAAGTTGTGTGTGGAATCAGAGGAGATAGGGGAAGCATTAAATGGATATTTTTCGTCAGTGTTTACACTGCAGAAAGACACTGTTGTCGAGGAGAACACTCAGGTTCAGTCGACCAGGCTAGATGGAATTGAGGTTCAAAAGGAGGAGGTGTTAGCAACTTTAGAAAATGTCAAAATAGATAAGTCCCCTGGGCCAGATGGGATTTATCCTAGGATTCTCTGGGAAGCCAGGGAGGAGATTGCAGAGCCTTTGTCCTTGATCTTTATGTCGTCTTTGTCGACAGGAATAGTGCCGGAAGACTGGAGGATAGCAAATGTTGTCCCCTTGTTCAAGAAGGGGAGTAGAGACAACCCTGGTAATTATAGACCTGTGACCCTTACTTCGGTTGTGGGTAAAATGTTGGAAAAGGTTATAAGAGATAGGGTTTATAATCATCTTGAAAAGAACAAGTTGATTAGCGATACTCAACACGGTTTTGTGAAGGGTAGGTCATGTCTCACAAACCTTATTGAGTTTTTTGAGAAGGTGATCAAACAGGTGGATCAGGGTAAAGCTGTTGATGTGGTGTATATGGATTTCAGTAAGGCGTTTGATAAGGTTCCCCACGGTAGGCTATTGCAGAAAATAAGGAAGTATGGAATTGAAGGTGATTTAGCGGTTTGGATCAGTAATTGGCTAGCTGAAAGAAGACAGAGGGTGGTGGTTGATGGCAAATGTTCATCCTGGAGTTCAGTTACTAGTGGTGTACCGCAAGGATCTGTTTTGGGGCCACTGCTGTTTGTCATTTTTATAAATGACCTGGAAGAGGGTGCAGAAGGATGGGTTAGTAAATTTGCAGATGACACGAAGGTCGGTGGAGTTGTGGATAGTGCTGAAGGATGTTATAGGATACAGAGGGACATAGATAAGCTGCAGAGCTGGGCTGAGAGGTGGCAGATGGAGTTTAATGCGGAAAAGTGTGAGGAGTGGAAGGAGTAACAGGAATGCAGAGTACTGGGCTAATGGCAAGATTCTTGGTAGTGTAGATGAACAGAGAGATCTCGGCATCCAGGTACATAAATCCTTGAAAGTTGCCACCCAGGTTAATAGGGCTGTTAAGAAGGCATATGGTGTGCTAGCCGTTATAAGCAGGGGGATTGAGTTTCGGAACCACAGGGTCATGCTGCAGCTGTACGTAACTCTGGTGCGGCCACACCTGGAGTACTGCGTGCAGTTCTGGTCACCACATTATAGGAAGGATGTGGAAGCTTTGGAAAGGGTTCAGAGGAGATTTACTAGGATGTTGCCTGGTATGGAGGGAAGGTCTTACGAGGAAAGGCTCAGGGAATTGAGGTTGTTTTCGTTAGAGAGGAGAAGGCTGAGAGGTGACTTAATAGAGACATATAAGATAGTCAGAGGGTTAGATAGGGTGGACAGTGAGAGTCTTTTTCCTCGGATGGTGATGACCAACATGAGGGGACATAGCTTTAAATTGAGGGGTGAGAGATATAGGACAGATGTCAGAGGCAGTTTCTTTACTCAGAGAGTAGTAGGGGTGTGGAACGCCCTGCCTGCAACAGTAGTAGACTCGCCAACTTTAAGGGCATTTAAGTGGTCACTGGATAGACATATGGATGGAAATGGAATAGTGTAGGTCAGATAGGCTTCAGATGGTTTCACGGGTAGCGCAACATCGAGGGCCGAAGGGCCCGTACTGCGCTGTAGTGTTCTATGTTCTATTAATCAGCGCAGGCGGCACGGTAGCACAGTGGTTAGCACTTTTGCTCACAACGCCAGGGACCTGGGTTCAATTCACGGCTTGGGTCACTGTCCGTGCTGAGTCTGCACGTTCTCCCCGTGTCTGCGTGGGTTTCCTCCGAGTACTCCGGTTTCCTCCCACAAGTTCTGAAAGACGTGCTTGTTCGGTGAATTAGATATTCTGAATTCTCCCTCAGTGTGCCCGAATGTGACGGTTGGGGGATTTTCACAGTAACTTCATTATAGTGTTAATGTAAGCTTACTTGTGACACTATTAAAGATTATTATTAGATTGCTCTTTCAAAAAGTCAGCAAAGACGCAATGGGCCGAATGGCCTGTGTTCTGTGTTTGGGTATTTGAATAATTTTAGATTTCTGGGATTGACACAGCAATAACATCCGAAATGATTAACTGTTAGCTTATAACCTTACTAGCTTAAAATATTGCTTCCTTTGTTTCTAACTAATAGACCATTTTTATTCAAGTCGTTTAAGGTGGGTAGAGAGTTCTCTCAAAATCTGACTGGATATATAGATAGTCCACTTCTACAGATTGACAAATATCTCTGAAATCTATCCTGGTTTTTCCTCCACTCCCCACATTCCTTCTGAAAGTGTTAACTTTCACAAGGTCACAATTCCAGCTCTCTGCACCAACCAGAAAGTGAATATACTCCTTATTGCCCAATCGGCTAATTCTTCATTATCACAACCACATTGAGCCACTGGCCCATTGATGAACCGACTATGTTACCTGTTACAATGAAGAGGTCTTTCCCAATGACATCTCTGAGTTAGACAATGAGCTAGAGATGAGTTGAAGCCAACTTATAACAAACAGTCCATGTCACAGAAGACCAAGTCTATTTAAATAGTCTCCAATAGCATTTTCCCTCCAATAAGCAGAAAAATGCATTGAGTCGAGGATAGATGCATAATGTGAGTACCTGGAACTTGCTGCCGGGTGAGATGGTGGAAGTAGGTACAATTGTGATGTTTAAGGGGCGTCTTGACAAATGAATAAGATAGGAATGGAGGGATATTGACTCCGGAAGTGGAGAAGGTTTTAGGTTCGACGGGCAGCATGGTTGGTGCAGGCTTGGAGGACCAAAGGGCGTGTTCCTGTGCTGTACTTTTCTTTATTCTTTTATTCGTTAATGCTGATAAAGTACGGGAAATCAATCCTGGTTATTTACAGAGGTGTGATAGATGAAGTAATAACCCAACCATTTCCGTTCTGACTGGGACTTGTGGTGTCACTATTATTTGTTACATATTTGTGTTGGGGGCAGCACGGTGGCGCAGTGGCTAGCACTGCTGCCTGCGGCGCAGAGGACCCGGGTTCGATCCCGGCTCTGGGCCAGTGTCCGTGTGGAGTTTGCACATTCTCCCCGTGTCTGCGTGGGTTTCGCCCCCACAACCCAATATGTGCAGGTTAGGTGGATTGGTCACACTAAATTGTCCCTTAATTGGAAAAAAAAATTGGATACTTGAAATTTATTTTTTTTTAAACATATTTGTGTTGTTATAATCTGAAAGCTGATCCGTTAGAGATTGGGTAGATTCCCAACGAGAGCAATGCAAAAAGAGCAGGGAAATGGGATTAATTAGAAATGATCACAAGTCTTTCCGTGCTATTTCATTCACTTATTGAATATAACTTTAAAATAAAAAATAAATAAGACCTTGCCTCCTACCGATCAAAGTGACTCACATGAGTGCATAATTCTCTTCCTTTATGTTTACGAAGCAAATCTTTGTGGAAATGCTTGGCGGTTCAAACGTCATAGAGCAGTGTGTGCTAGAATTCTCCTTTGCTGGATGATGCATTAAAAGATGTTCTTTATTTTCCTTGCAGGGTAAACGGAGAAATGCTAAGGGGTATTTAGATCATCCTGTGGAAACATTGCTTGGTGCGCGCTTCATCTCAGACACATTAACATGCATCCCCAACCTCTCTGGGACTCTGTTCTTGATCTGCCCATCCCACAGGATTGGATGGGATGGCATCGTATACATGGACATGAAAAGCTTCCGAAGAAGCTCCAAGAGAAGCGTAACCCACCAGAATCATGGACAGGCTTTTCTCTTGACTTTACTTAAGACTTGAAAGAGTCCTGAAATTTCATCTGAAGAGTGCTTGCGCATTGTTGTTTCATCTGCCAACGCCAACCCTTTATTATTGTGTTTTTATTTCCATTTACAGAAGGGAAGGGTTGTCCCCTCAGATGCAGCTTTCTTAAGCAGCATAGGCAAAGTAGGCTGGGGGGGGGGGGGGGGTTGTAATTTAATGGGCTCAGATTCTCTTGTATTTTTCAGATTAAGAATCTGAATTTCAACAGCTAATTTCCCAAACGGTAGTGTCTTATTCTTGGGGGACTCCATTGGCATGTTTGCACCATGATTCAAAAAAACAGCTGCCGAAAATTGTGCTTTTGTCCATTTTTGTACCTGAATGTGGCTCTAATCTGCTTCCCTGCAGTTGGTTCGAATAGAATGCAGAGGAAGCCATTCATTGTGAGTGAGGTTGGTTCACGTGAACCGTTGTGCAGTTGGGCACAGCAGCGCCCACTGCAGTTGCTTAGAAGGCAGGGTGCTGATATTTCCTAGTTTGAAGGACTTTTGGGACATAGCTCCCACATCAAACAAAAGTTATGCGTCTGTTCATCAAACAAAAGTTATGCGTCTGTTCATAAACATAATCAGTCTCTGCTTGAACTCATTAATTACTCTTTGTGAAGGCCCTCATTGCAATTCATCGCTAAAATAGGGTCAGGCTCCGATCAGAAAGCTTTGACATCCGGATCCTGTTTAAAGTCAGCCACGTTCACCAGTCAGAAGGCTTCTTTTTTAAGGGGGAAGGTAGATAAAACGCAAAATAGAGAAAGGAACAGAAGGTCACGGTATAGGACAAGATGAAGAGTAGTGGGAGGAGGCTCCTGTGTAACTTTTAATAAACAATTTCCAATTAAGGGGCAATTTAGCGTGGCCTATCCATCTACCCTGCGCATCTTTGGGTTGTGGGGGTGAGACCCACGCGGACACGGGGAGAATGTGCAAACTCCACATGGACAGTGACCCGGGGCCGGGGTTGAACCTCGGCACCGTGAGGCAACAGTGCTAAACCACTGCGCCACCCTGCCGCCCTCTCATCTGTAACCTAAACACCAAAGTGGACCACTTGGGCAGAGGGGCCTGTTCCTGTCTGGGAAATTCTGAGGCTTATTTTTAAACTCCCTGTGAATTCAGTGATGGTGAGCTCCGTGACCAGTGATGCGGTGAAACTTTGACACAGGAAGCAGGATTTACAGGAATAGGATTATGCTGCATGTTTCTTAAAAACTTTTAAATGCTGTTTTACTTTTTTTTTAATGTGAGAAAGGGTAAAATCGTTGCCCTCAAAGATACATGTGAACAGTTCACGTATAGTACTTGAGTGCAGGTTGCCTTTAACAACAGTGAAATTAGAATGAGATTTATAACACGGAGATGCACTCTGAAGCACTGAAGGTGCTTCAGTGTCCCTTGCACCAATTGATTTATTATCACCGAGACTCGAAAAAGATCCCAAAAGACTGAAGCCACACAAGAATGGGAACTCTCTAATAATCATATCATATCATATCATAGAATCCCAAAACGTCCATTCACTTCTTGAATCTCAAAGCAAGAATCTATGCTTTGAGATACAATGATGCTGAAGTGTGAGTGTGGCAGTCTAAACCATGAGCTGCTGAAATGCTTCAAACGTTCTTACAATAGAGCCTCAGTCCACCTGATAGGAATGTGCCGCGCATGCACACGAGATAATGAGAAAATATATTACAGCAAGTTATGGTATCCGGTCTGGTTTCTGTGAACTGATAGCCAAACATTTTTGAACAGGGGTACCAAATGTTGAAGTCAACCGGTTGAGGCCGTACTCATGTGTGCGGAACTTCACTACAAGTTCCTCGCGACAATCGCCAGGCAGGATTGTTCCCTTCCTGTCGGGGAACACTTCAGCAGTCAAGGGCATTGTGGTAGTCACCACTGCTGTATATATTCCATATAGAGGATGTCGATGTAGGTGTTTTGTGGTAAGGCCCCTGTACTACAGGTACGGGGGCAGTTCCCTGCCTGCTGGCTCCGCCCAGTAGGCGGAGTCTAAAAATGTGTGCTCCCCGTACAGCAGCCATTTCGCCAGCTGCTGTAGGATGCCACACAGCTCAGTGTAATAAAGTCTCGATTGCATCCAACTCTCGTCTTTGTGTAATTGATCGTGCATCAATTTATTACACTCAGTTTTCAGAAGATGGACCTCCGCATCAAGCCGGATCGCCTGCAGCTGGATCCGCAATCAGACAACGCCAAAAAGGACTTTCAACATTGGCTAGCCTGTTTCGAAGCTTACATCAGGTCTGCACCAGACCCAATTCCTGAAGCTCAGAAGATCCAGATCCTTACACGCAGCTGAGCTCTAACGTCTTTCCACTTGTCCAGGACGCGCTGACCTATGCAGAGGCCATGGCGCTACTGAAGGAAAACTACGGTCAGCGGCCTAACACACTCTACGGCAGGCACCTCCTCTCCACGCGTCGTCAACTTCCTGGTGAGTCAGTGGAAGATTTCTGGCGCACCCTGCTCGCCCTAGTTAGAGACTGTGACTGTCAGGCCGTTTCGGCCACGGAACACACGAAATTGCTCATGAGAGACGCTTTGTCATGGGCATAGGGTCCGATTACATCCGCCAGCGCCTCTTAGAAGGGGCCACGCTCGGCCTCGCGAGAACCAAAAAGCTAGCGCTCTCACTTACGGCCGCTTCACGCAACATTCAGGCCTACGCCCCTGACCGTGCGGCCCACCCCCCCGTGCATCGTGGACTCCGCAGACGGCCGCCCCATCGTCGACCCCCTCAGCGACCGCCCTCAGCCAACCCCACGCCTGTGCCACGCGGCAGCCAACCAACCCCAAGGGACCAAAATGTTACTTCTGTGGGCAGCCTAAACACCCCCGACAGCGCTGCCCAGCCCGGAGTGCCCTCTGCAAGGCCTGTGGCAAGAAGGGACACTTCGCTGCAGTGTGCCAGGCCCACTCAGTCACCGCTATTGTTCCGGCACCTCACACGTGCAGTCAGTGGGTGCCGCCATCTTCCCCTCCTCGGACCACGTGCGGCCCGTGGGCGCCGCCATCTTGCTCGACTCGCAACGCGTGCGGCTCATGGGCACGGCCATCTTATTCCCCCCAGGACCAACGGGCGCCGTCATCTTGTTTTCCCCACGACACATGTGGCCCGGGGGCACCGCCATCTTACCCAACCCAGGACCCATGCCCCCGGGCACCTCACCCGGCTGCTCGTCGCCTGCAACTGCCAATGGCCAGCAACGTCTCACCTCCGTCACGATTGACCAGTGACGTCCACACAACCTTGCTACTGCTTCAACCAAAGTGAAGGTTGATGGGCACGAGATCACCTGCCTGCTGGACTCCGGGAGCACCGAGAGCTTCATTCACCCCGATACGGTAATACGCTGCTCCCTCGCGGTACACCCCGCTAACCAGAGAATCTCCCTGGCCTCCGGATCCCACTCCGTGGCGATCCAGGGGTATTGCATCGCTACTCTCACTGTCCAAGGCGTGGAGTTCAGCGGCTTCCACCTCTACGTCCTTCCCAACCTCTACACTGCCTTGCTACTCGGCCTGGCCTTCCAGTGCAAACTCCAGAGCCTAACACTGAAATGCGGCAGGCCCCTACCACCCCTTACTGTGTGCGACCTCGCAACCCTAAAGGTCGACCCACCTGCCCTATTTACAAACCTAACCCCGGATTGCAAACCTGTCCCCACCAGAAGCAGACGGTACAGCGCCCAGGACAGGACCTTCATCAGGTCTGAAGTCCAGCGACTGCTTCGGGAAGGCATCATCGAAGCCAGCAACAGCCCCTGGAGAGCCCAAGTGGTAGTTGTGAAAACTGGGGAGAACCACAGGATGGTCGTTGACTACAGTCAGACCATCAACAGGTACACGCAGCTCGACGCGTACCCCCTCCTATGCATATCCGATATGATCAATCAGATTGCACAGTACCGGGTCCTCTCAACTGTGGACCTGAAATCTGCCTACCACCAGCTCCCCATCGGCAAGGCGGACCGCCCATACACTGCCTTCGAGGCAGATGGCTGCCTTTACCACTTTCTTAGGGTTCCCTTTGACGTCGCCAACGGGGTCTCGGTCTTCCAACGGGATATGGACTGAATGGTTGACCGGTACGGTCTGCGGGCCACTTTCCCGTACCTGGACAATGTCACCATCTGCGGCCACGATCAGCAGGACCATGATGCCAACCTTGCCAAATTTCTCCACTCCGCCACTCTCCTCAACCTGATCTACAACAAGGAGAAGTGCGTGTTCAGCACGAATCGCTTAGCCATCCTTGGCTATGTGGTCCAGAACGGAGTTCTGGGGCCCGATCGCGACCGCATGCGCCCCCTCATGGAACTCCCCCTTCCCCACTGCTCCAGGACCCTCAAACGATGCCTGGGTTCTTTTTTTATTACGCCCAGTGGGTCCCAAACTACGCGGACAAGGCCCACCCACTCATTCAATCCACTGTTTTTCCTCTGACGGCCGAGGCTCACCAGGCCTTCAACCGTATCAAGGACGACATCGCCAAGGCCGCGATGCACGCAGGCGACGAGACGTTATCATTCCAAGTGGAGAGCGATGCGTCAGATGTCGCTCTGGCCACCACCCTCAACCAGGCAGGCAGGCCCATGGCATTCTTTTCCCACACCCTCCATGCCTCTGAAATTTGGCACTCCTCCATCGAAAAAGAGGCCCAAGCCATCGTTGAAGCTCTGCGGCATTGGAGGCATTACCTGGCCAGCAGGAGATTCACTCTCCTCACTGACCAACGGTCGGTTGCCTTCGTGTTTAATAACACACAGCGGGGCAAGATCAAAAACGATAAAATCTTGAGGTGGAGGATCGAGCTCTCCCCCTACAACTAAGAGATTTTGTATCGCCCCGGTAAGCTCAACGACCCCCCTGATGTCCTATCCCGAGGTACATGTGCCAGCGCACAGGTGGACCGACTCCGGACCCTGCACGACAACCTCTGTCACCCGGGGGAGTCACATGTTTTTACCATTTCATCAAAGCCCGCAACCTGCCCTACTCCATCGAGGAAGTCAGGGCTATCACCAGAGACTGCCAGGTCTGCGCGGAGTGTAAGCCGCACTTCTACCGACCAGACCCTGTGCACCTGGTGAAGGCCTCCTGCCCCTTTGAATGCCTCAGCGTGGACTTCAAAGGGCCTCTCCCCTCCAGCAACCGTAACACGTACTTTCCCAATGTGGTCGATGAATACTCCAGATTCCCCTTCGCCATCCCATGCCCCGATATGACGTCTGCCGCCATCATCAAAACACTCAACACCATCTTCGCTCGGTTCAGCTTCCCCGCCTACGTCCACAGCGACAGGGGATCCTCATTCATGAGCGATGAGCTGCGCCAGTTCCTGCTCAACAGGGGTATTGCCTCGAGCAGGATGACCAGCTCTAACCCCCGGGGAAAAGGGTAGGTGGAGAGGGAGAATGGGACGGTATGGAAGGCCGTCCAACTGGCCCTATGGTCCAGAAATCTCCTGGCCTCCCGCTGCCAGGAGGTCCTCCCCGACACACTTCACTCCATTCGGTCGCTCCTGTGCACCGCGACTAATGAAACACCCCATGAACGCCTCTTTGCCTTCGCTAGGACGTCACCTCCGGGGTTTCGCTCCCGACATGGCTGGCAGCTCCAGGACCCATACTCCTCCGTAGACACGTTCAACTCCACAAGGCGGACCCGTTGGTTGAGAGGGTGCAGCTACTTCACGCCAACCCGCAGTACGCCTACGTTGCGTACCCCGATGGCCACCAAGACACAGTCTCCCTCAGGGACCTGGCACCAGCTGGTTCCACACACACATACACACCCCCGACTCGTCGCCACCCTCCCCTCCCCCGGCACACCCAACCGCAGTCCCCGCTCCAGGACAATCCATCCTCCGCCTGCACACACCCGGGGCTGAAGAGAATTTCGACACACTCACTGAGTCACCGAAGACCAAACTGTGCCGGAATCACCGCCAGCACTGCGGCGCTCTCAACGACAGATCAAGGCTCCGGACCGCCTGAATTTGTAATATTATCTTTACTTTTAAAACACATCTTTCTGTATATAGTTCTCCACCATCCCCACCGGACTCAATTTTTTAACATTGGGTGAATGTTGTAGTCGCCACTGATGTATATATTGTATCTAGAGGATGTCGGTGTAGGTGTTTTGTGGTAAGGCCCTGTACTACAGGTGCGGGGATAGTTCCCTGCCTGCTGGCTCTGCCCAGTAGGTGGAGTATAAATATGTGTGCTCCCTGTACAGCAGCCATTTCGCCAGCTGCTGTAGGAGGCCACACATCTTAGTGTAATAAAGCCTCGATTGCATCCAAATCTCGTCTTTGTTTAATTGATCATGCATCAGGCATTCAGCCTCTGATCTTCAGGGAAGCGTTCTCCAAGGCGGCGTTCAGGACGCGCGACAACGTGAAATTGCCGAGCAGAAACTGATAGCCAAGTTCCGCACGCATGAGTACGGCCTCAACTTGGACCTTGGATTCATGTCGCATTAAATTCACCCCCCACCATCTAGCCTGGGCTTGCAAAATCCTACCAACTGTCCTGGCTTGAGACAATTCACACCTCTTTAACCTGTGATTATCCCTTTCTCCAGCTGCTCCGTCTGGACCTGTAGACTTAATTACCTGCAAAGACTCGCATTCAAAGTATCGTATTGCATCTTTGACTTTGTCTATATATATGTTTCTGGAACCCACCTCTTCATTCACCTGAGGAAGGAGCAGTGCTCTGAAAGCTAGTGATTCAAAACAAACCTGTTGGACTATAACCTGGTATTGTAAGACTTCTTACTATGCTCACCCCAGTTCAACGGCAGCATCTCCACATCAACGTTTAGCATGTTAGTGTTGCCAATCGCCACCAGAGTCACCAATAATGTTGCTCTTTTTAATGAGTGGAATACTATCCCACGAGCATCACCAATAATGTTGCCAAATTAACTAGATATGGTAGTTATTAATGATAATATTGCTTTTCAGAGTCGCCTGATATCAAATGATACCACTACAAGGCTTTATCGGATAGCGATCAAGACCAAACAACCAGTTCGTCAGTTCAAGTTCAAAGATAGTTTATTTACACACAAGGATTACTTCGACATGCAACATAAAACACTACAAGTTAAACTCCACCTAACAACTACAATAACCTAATTGTAACTTCAGGGCAGCCAGCTCTATACAGATGAACAAGGCTTTGTTCGGATCTTGCGTGGCTGGGTAGAAGAAGTGGCTTCGTTTCTGCTGGGCTCGTCCGTCTGGGAGCGATCGCTGGTCTTGAACTTGTCTTCTGGTAGTAATGCTACACTTGGTTTTAGGCGTAGGCCGGGTCCAAGAGAGACCAGACACATGGCTGCGTCTCTTTTTATCCCTCTGGGATTACACGCTCTTTGGGGCAGTCCTTAGCTTTGGACCCAATAATTCGACAGGCTTCGATCACTGCCTTCGATTTTGGCCAATAAAGGGGCAGGTGCAGTGCCTTGATGGCTGGGTGTGTCCTGAGCGGTCATTGACCTTGGCTGTTTGGGCTTTCTTAGCAAAGGGAGTGGCGCCGGTTAGTCTGCATCTGTATCGGTTACCTGAGTACAGTCCTTTTGTTCTGGGGAAATAGGCCATTAGAATGCAAACGAGCGGGGGTTTCGATCGCGTCTAGCTATCTGGGTTGCAAATACACACACAAGCTCTGAGTGTGTCTGAGTCCTGGGTTGGCCATAATTCCCATGGTCCTTTGCAGGTGGCCATCTGAGATTAGCCCCAAGGTCAGTTGCAAATCTTCATGTGGGAGTGATGCTGCAGTAGTTGTTGTAAATTGAGCAGATGCAGTCAAGAAGAAGCGAGGTAGGTGCTTGAGGGAGAAAAGGTATATGATGCTGTTTGGGTTCGATGAAGTAAGCTGGAAGGATGTGGGACTTAAAAACCAGAATGGACCAGTTGGGCCTATAGGCCTGTTTCTGTGCTGTAAATATCCCACGTAAATGGATAGCATCGGTGTCCAAACATCTAAATCAGTGTCATTGCTGCTGGTTTCAGATAGTGACCATCCGCCACATCTGACCATAGGGCTCAACTGTGAGCAACACAGGATTCACTCCCAATTGGAGTAAGAACCCTCACTCCTTAACTCTCCAGTATAGTTACAGTGATCATTGCTAAAAAGAAATAAGGAAAGTGCTTGTACAAATAGAAGATATACAGAGCCAACATGTTTAGATATAGTGAGGATGATGCCGTACTGATTATTCAAAAATACTTATTTTCCTCTGCCGGTTACATAATTTATGGATGAATTTAACGCTGACACAACATGAGAAATATTGGGTGTACCTGCTCTGATTTAATCATGGATAATATAAATACATACCGGGAAAATTCAATAGCAGTATCAAATATGATTCTGCTACTGAGTTAGTTCAAATGATGATTTATTTTACAGAATAGCAATTTATTTAATTTGATTACTGCTGTCTTTGGTAGTGTGCCCTTTGCATTTGAGGGTACAGTGCTGACAAAATAAGCACATAAGTTAATTGTTGATGGGTAGGTTGTTGATCTGTGGGCTGAGATGTGGCAGTATTTGGTGTCAAATTTTGGTTTGGATGGTAGCAGAGTAAGATAGGCCGGATTGTATTGGCTGTTATGTACTTTGTCCAATACTCAATTCCACAGAATTTCTACTCCATTGTCCACTACAGCTAGCCACATTCCTTGGCACCTCGCCTGTTAATCCCGCCAATGTTTCCAATCCTTCCGTCTCTCGTGTCTTGCCTCCACACCAGCACTCAGCCAGTCTACCAAAGGTAACACTTCTTTTCTGATGCCATACCTCACTTCCTCATCAATCCTCCCATCAGCATATAGGACATCCCTGACCCAAGTGAACCCCCTTGACATCATTCAATTCAAGTTGGCCGATGATGATCAATGTGGCTTCCCAGCAGTCTTATCACACATCAGCCTTCTTTAGACTAATTGTAAACCAGTAGCTGTGAATTTATTCACCATCAGCCCACCCATCTATGGGCGGCACGGTGACACAGTGGTGAGCACTGCTGCCTCACAGCACCAGGGACCTGGATTCGATTCTGACTTGGAGTAACTGTGGAGTCTGCACGTTCTCCCCGTGTCTGCGTGGGTTTCCTCCGGGTGCTCCCGTTTCCTCCCACAGTCCAAAGGTGTGCAGGTTAGGTGGATTGGCCATGATAAATTGCCCTTAGTGACCAAAAAGGTTGGATGGGGTTCTTAGGTTACGGGGATAGGGTGGAAGTGAAGGCTTAAGTGGGTCGGTGCAGACTTGATGGGCCGAATGGCCTCCTTCTGCACTGTATGTTCTATGTTCCAATTAAGGCCTTTAGTAGCCTCTTTTTGTCACCCGTGGGGTTTTATATATGATGGCAAGGAGAGGCGGCTATCACCAAGGGTCCAACCAACCAGGTTCTACTGGATCAGCTGGTAGCAATGGGGGGGGGGGGGCTTCTTTATGGGTCTCTGTGCCTAGATACCCCATCCCACCAACAAGGTCTTCCCACCCTTGCATTCCTTTGCCCGCCACCCTGCCTTCTCAGTGGGGAACGCCAGCCTGGCCCAGACTTAACTTAAAGTCCAGCTCCATTGCCGCATATTTTCGTCTGGGACTTGCTGCAGTCCCAGCAGTGGCCACCGCTCCCAGTAGCACCGCTGGGGCCAGAGGGTTGTTAGCCATTTGATTGACTGGCAGTTCTGGGAAGCGGGACCTCCTCCCCATTGGTGGTTAATGGCATATCTCAAACCAATTGAAGACTTGATGGCCGTTAAATTGCTGCAGGACCTGCCCCTGCTGTTTATGGCTGGATTTCCAGCCTTCCTCACGTATAATGCTGCCCTTTCTCGAGATTAGGCCAAACATTTTGGACAGACATTCAGTAAGAATTCTACAACCTAATTGTCAATCTCCCACTACTGAAAGTTAAATGCACTGAAAAAAATCTAGGACAGGGCCCGGCTCCGAGCTGTGCTCATTAGTTCTAAGTCTGAAGGACTATCTTAACTGGGTCAATTGCTTTAACATTGAGCTCTGACCAAACACGATGGTTTCAATCAAAACAATGTCTCTGGAAACATTACGATTTTGTTGTTATTTTAGTCAAAGTAGACAGAAAATAAAGCGCAGGTCACACTGACTGCTCCATTTTTCCTCAGCCGGGGCCTGTTTTTGACAATCTGCTCGTGTCTCATTCTGCAATGCTTTGCCGTTGTGTCTGCCTGGTCTCATGAACAATCTGTCTTTTCATTTGCTCCTTTTCTGTGACTTCCTCTCTCACAAAGTCAACGTCTCCTTTCTGGTTCGATGCCATCTATCTTCTGCCTCGAGTCCCCGCATTCTCCACTCTTAACTTTTCTTTTCTCGTTCACTCTACTGTTGCTTTCTCGACTCACTTTTCACTGACCTGTTCCTATGTCCCACGCAATATTTCCCACAGGACTCTCAGGATTGGCTCTTTCCTGTTCCTTTTCTTCCTCCCTTGCCTTTTCCAGTTGTCCAACTTTGACTCACCATCTCTGGGCTGTGGCAATCTTCCATTCTTCTCACCAACGACCCTAGGTGAGTTGATCATTCAGAGAACCAGTACTGATAGGATGGGCTAAAAGGCTTTTTTCCTGCACCTTTGCAATTCTTTGATACTCTCCCCACTTCCAGCTTAGAACATAGAACGATACAGCGCAGTACAGGCCCTTCGGCCCTCAATGTTGCACCGACATGGAAAAAAAACGAAAGGCCATCTAACCTACACTATGCCCTTATCATCCATATGCTTATCCAATAAACTTTTAAATGCCCTCAATGTTGGCGAGTTCACTACCGTTGCAGGTAGGGCATTCCACGGCCTCACCACTCTTTGCGTAAAAAACCCACCTCTGACCTCTGTCCTATATCTATTACCCCTCAGTTTAAGGCTATGTCCCCTTGTGCTAGCCACCTCCATCCGCGGGAGAAGGCTCTCGCTGTCCACCCTATCTAACCCTCTGATCATTTTGTATGCCTCTATTAGGTCACCTCTTAACCTTCTTCTCTCTAACGAAAACAACCTCAAGTCCATCAGCCTTTCCTCATAAGATTTTCCCTCCATACCAGGCAACATCCTGGTAAAGGATGTTGCATAGGAATAAATAACGTCAGCCACCCTCTCTCTTTCTCATTCTCGCTCGCTGTCTCTCCCCGAGTGAGGTAGTTAGCCAACTGATTCTGTGCCTCCTCCACCTCTTGTGCGGCCTTGCTACTCAATGCTCAGCCAGTGCGGCACTTAGGATTACAGAGCCAGGGAGAGATCGGGAGGAGCTTGGCCAAGGTTCAATGCGTGAACCAATGATGTGAACGTATTGGAGCTGGAAGCCATAAAAATCAGGAGCTCCATGTTTAATACCCAGTCTGAGCTGAACGAGTTGTCCTCTGGCCGGGCAACATCTGGGACCCTTCCCACTGAATGCTGTTGGAAATGGCATTTTGGGGGGAATTGGGTTCGACTGCGATGCCCCTCAATTTCAAATAGTCAATTTCTAAAAAAGGTAAAGTAGCTATATTCCCAGAAGACAGTAGTCTGCTTTCCCCTTTGAGGAGGAGAGCTGACTGGTGGTGATTTAAGCTGAGGATCACCACACCACAGGCGAGAGACAATTTATATTCACCTGGTAGTATGCAGGCGATTAGAAAGGCAAATGGGATGCTTTGGGGGAGTGGAATATAAAAGTAGGGAAGTTTTGGTACGTTTGTACACGGTAGAATGAAAGGTGATCACATTGAAACATGAGCTGCTGAAGAGCATTGACAGAATAGATGTTGAAAGGGTGTTTCCCCTTGAAGGAGAGACTAGAACTAGGGGACACAATTGAACAATAAGAGGCTCCCACAGCTGGAGAGGAGAATCTTATTGTCTCAGAGGGCCATTACTCTGTGCAATTCTCTTCCCGAGAGAACAGTGGAGGCTGGGTCATTAAATGTTTTTAAGGCCAAGTTAGTTAGATTCCTGATTGACAAGGGAGTCAAAAGCCAGAAAGGGTAGACAGAAAAGTAGAAGCCATAATCAAATCAGCCAGGATCTTATCAAAGGGCAGAGCAGGCTTAAGGGCTGAATGGCCTATTCCTGCTCCTAATTCAAACGCTCTAGGTTCTCCCATAAAGAGTGTTGGCTCATGCCGGATGGCGACATTGCTGGGGCCCTGCCACAGCAAGCGGAGAGCAGAGAAAACTTCGGGCTGGTGGTTGGGGAGTGTTATTTCAAAAGCATTTTACGGCCACTGAGGACCCGAGTTTGATCCCGGCCCCGGCTCACTGTCCGTGTGGACATTGCACATTCTCTCCATGTCTGCGTGGGTCTTACCTTCACAACCCAAAGATATGAAGGTAGGTGGATTGGTCACTCTAAATTGCCCCTTAATTTGAAAAAAATAATTGGGTACACTAAATTTTTTTTTTAAAAGGAGCATTTTAAATTTAGATATGGGGTGAGATTCTCTGGACCTCCCCCCCCCCCCCCCCCCCCCCCCCCCCCCCCCCCCCCCCCCCCCCCGTGTTTCACGACGGCGGGAGGTGGCTCCTTAGTGGCCGGATCTTCTGGTCTCGTCACTGTCAATGTGATTTTCCATTGAATCCACCTGACGCCGAGGCGGGAGTGCCAGAAGATCCCGCCAGCACAAACAGCCAGGAGGTCTTGCCCAGGCTCTGCAAATATGGGGCTTAAAATATGGGCCTTCAGTGAGAGCAAAAAGTTACCTTTCTGAATTAGCCATACAAACAGTGTCCATTCTGCTTCTGTCTTCAGGGTACGACACACTGAATCTTTCCAGTCATAGAACCATAGAAATCTGACAGTGCAGAAGAGGGCCATTCGGCCCAGCGAGTCGGCATTGACCTGCTGAAAGACCATCCTACCTAGGCCCACTCAACGCCCTATCTCCACAACCCCATTAACACACTTAACCTGCACATCCCTGGACACTAAGGGGCAATTTTATTGTGGCCAATCCATCTAACCTGCATATCTTTGGACTGTGGGAGGAAACCGGAGCACCCGGAGGAAACTCTCACAGACACGGGGAGAACATGTAAACTACACACAGTCACCCAAGGTTGGAATTGAACCCTGTTCCCTTGCGCTGTGAGGCAGCAGTGCTACCCATTGTGTTACCGTACCGTCCCAACTTCATCTGCTTAAAAAAAGGAAGCATGTTCAAAGTCTTGCGCTGGATTCTCCGTTGACGGGATCCTCCATTTTGCTGACAGTGCACTCACGCCCGCAGATTTCCCGACAGTGTGGGGGTGCCCACAACGGGAAACCCCATTGGCTGGCTACCGGGATGGAGGGTCCCAATGTGACATGCTGCACCAGGAGGGGCATGCCT
Source organism: Scyliorhinus canicula (assembly GCF_902713615.1). Lineage (NCBI taxonomy): Eukaryota > Metazoa > Chordata > Chondrichthyes > Carcharhiniformes > Scyliorhinidae > Scyliorhinus > Scyliorhinus canicula. Next base: position 60,976,799 of record NC_052160.1, on the reverse strand, counting down.
GACCAGAAAACCCATACAGCAGGGCGGAGAATCCCACCCCTTTCATACAGTAACACAGCTAAGTTGGTCGATAATTTTTTATAAATAAATTTAGAGTACCCAATAATATTTTTTTCCAATTAAGGGGCAATTTAGTGTGGCCAATAACCTACCGTGAACACCTTTGGGTTGTGGGGGTGAGACCCATGCAGACACGGGGAGAATGTGAAAACTCCACCATGGACTGTGACCCGGGGCCAGGATCGCACCTGGGTCCTCAGCGCCCTGGGCAGCAGTGCTAACCACTGCGCCACCGTGCCGCCCGAGGTGATATATTTTCAGACATTGTTTTATTATGTTGGTAAGTTTGGACCTAATGGTTTCTAAAGCTTTCCCGTCATTTTGGGTTTAATGTCACCTCATGTCTGAAGACTCATTGATTGAAAATGATAGCTGAGTCATGACAACCACTCTTAACCGTGTATGTTATCAGAATGGTCGAAGGCAAATCTTTGTCTTTCTTCAACTCGTGATTCCTATTTACCTAATACAATTGCAAAGCCTAGAAGCCCAAACCATAGTTACTGGGGAATGGAAGCTGTTCCTTCAAAGGTTCCTTCAGCCTTGTATTCCAATTGTATTACAAAAACATTGGGTTGCCAACCTTCCAGGATTGGCCTGGAGTCTCCGGGAATTGAAAATCAATCTCCAGGACACTGCTATGTGCAACCCTGGCGAAAAAAATATCTGGTCATTAAATAAGACATTTTTTTTGTCATTTTCTTTGAACATTTCTCTTTTCCAGCTAAAGATATTGAAAATGGGGAGAGATGAGCATCATCCAGTTGGCCAATGGGTCTTTTTTTGCTTTCCAATTGCTGTTGGAAGGCCATCTGTAACAAGGATGGGTGTGTCGGCAGCTAATGCCTGCAGCGTGAGGACGAGTCATTTGACGAAACCTCCAGGTGCACATTTAACCACAGTTGCCGACACTCCCAATACATACTAACACGATACTGTGGTTTGTTGGATAATGTTTGGGCTCATTTTTAAAACAATTGAAATATGTCCTTGGTTCCAAGTTTTTCTTCACTAAAGCCGGTGTAGCTGTGAAAAACGTTGAACCGTGGAGAGAAGCATTGACCTTTTATTACTGTGTTCAGTATATATTTTTTAAAATGCGGCCCGCCCATCCAGGCGCCACAACCCTGCTGCCGTATTTGTCCATCCTTACCACTGACCGTTGCTGTCACATTAAGATAGTACACTAGCAACATCTAGTGGGTCAAATCTTGAACTAAAATGTGACTTCTTCTGCAAACTAATTGGATGTCAAAGGAGGAGTTAATAACAACAGCAATTTATATTCCTACAATTGATAATTTGCTCCAATAATCGCGAGCCTGATAAGCGAATCTCTTCGACACTGGGTTTGTTTAAGACAGGAGGTATTCTGTTCAAACCTGTCCTGGTAGAGGGATTAATAGAAACAACAGTAAATTGCTAAAAGTGGTTTTAATGAGAGCGGGGACATGGAGTATAACCACTATGATTGGTAGCACATTGGTTAGCACTGTTGCTTCTCAGCACCAGGCGTCCGGGTCCGATTCCCGGCTTGGGTCACTGTCTGTGTGGAGTCTGCACGTTTCCCTGTGTCTGCGTGGCTTTCCTCCGGGTGCTCCGGTTTCCTCCCACAAGTCCTGAAAGACGTGCTATTAGGTAATTTGGACATTCTGAATTCTTCCTCTGTGTATCCGAACATGCGCCGGAATATGGCGACTGGAGGCTTTTCACAGTAACTTCATTGCAGTGTTAATGTAAGCCTACTTGTGACAATAAAGATTATTATTAAATTATACCATGTCAAATGTTGCTGTGAAAAGAGCAGTTAAAAAGTTCCTTAAAAGACCGCTCGGCCTTGATGTTCTTAGAACAATATTTTATTGAAAATGGACCAACTCAATAGTCCAAAAATTGTGGCATTATGTCCGTGGATTTCCTGCACTATTTTGCAGTTTATGAATTCAGCTCAATGTTAGAAAAATCTAATTTCATTGTAATTCAGAATCAACATTGTGCGCACCTGAATTTGGGTTCTTCAGGAAGTGACCTCACACTGTACTGGCCTATCATTCAAAAACTGTTAATTGGTGATGATTGGTCTGGATTAATTGTTTTAATGACTGTTGCAATCCTTTGACGTTTTGTGCCTGTTCCGTCTGTTGTCATAGCAACTAATGCATGTACATCATTATGCCAAAACAGTGATTCCGTTTTCTCTTCATCAAAGAAATAAAGAGCCCCCATTACCATGGGACATGGCTGTATCGTTATTACTCAACATCCGGTCCACCTGCGAGGTACATCCCTTCTTCAAAATAATCATCCAGTGCTATAATGGAGCCTTCTTGGTACCTTCATCAGGCTGCTGTTTCTAGACACATCTTTAGATCCACCAGTAAATTGATGTAACACATTGATCACTGGTTTATTTTAAAGCAGTAACAAGCAGGTCATTTTGTAAAAACTTAAATATGCCCAAAAGCTTTTTTTTTAGATTACATCAACAAACGTGAAACTAAACTGCAATGGGGTGGGAAGGAAAGATATAGGCCTCTCCACATTGACAGTTCTGTTTATTCTGCCACCTGTGAATTTCAAGGAGGATGGAGAAGGAGAATTGGGAGCTCAGGGAAGATAGCGAAATGAGGAGGAAGCAAACAGGAATGTTTGGAGGTGTGTGAGAGCAATTAGAAGTGACAAGCAGATGAGATCATATGTTACCTCATCCAGCTAAATGTTATTCCTGTCAATTTGTGGACTGCAGCATTCACGTGGTAAATGGGATGAAATTCCATTTCATATCTGTGGGATTTCGCAATCTTAATACAACATATAACAGCATCTGTTATCTAGTCCAACAGGCTGTAATGAAGTACAAGGATTAATAAAGCTGCCCTGCTATCTTGTAAATGTCAGATATTCAGTGGATTGTGAATTAGATAGTTCTATAAGGGAGCTTCACTATTGACTGCAGTGTTTCACAATAAAGGGTGCACATTCTCAGTCACAGGCAGTTGGGCTTCACCCTTTTGTTTTCAGGGGCTGGTTTAGCACAGGACTAAATCGCTGGCTTTTAAAGCAGACCGAGGCAGGCCAGTAGCGCGGGTTCAATTCCCGTACCAGCCTCCCCGAACAGGCGCTGGCATGTGGCGACTAGGGGCTTTTCACAGTAACTTCATTTGAAGCCTACTTGTGACAATAAGCGATTTTCATTTCATTTCATTTTTCAGGTGGGGGAAAGGCTAAGCTCCCAGGTTCCTCAGTGACTGCCTGTTCATCCCACAAGGGCATTTTGTCTCTCACATCAAAATATTTAAGGCACGATTCTCCGCACTCACGACGGGGGGGGGGAGAATAGTGGGCGGCGTAAATTTTTACGGCCACGCTGGTCCGACGCCCTCCCGCTAATCTCCCCCCCCCCTCCCCCACGGCCGCCCCCCGACACAAATCACTGCCTGCTGTTTTTTTACGGCGAGCAGCGATTCTCCCCTGGCCGATGGGCCGATTACCAAGGCCTTTACGGCCGTTTTTACGAACTAAAAACACACCTGGTCTGACCGTTCGTAAAAACGGCCGTAAAGTCCCGTTCTCGGGAACCATGGCACCGATTGGCATGGCTGTACCACGGCCATGCCAAGGGTGCCATGGGCCCGCGATCGGCAGCGGGTACTCTTTCTCCTTCCGCCGCCCCGATGGATCCATCCGCGGGGCTTCTGAGGGGCATAACGGCCCGCGCATGCGCGGGTTTCACGCATATGTGCGATTACGTCATCCGCGCATGCGCGGGTTGGAGTAGTCCAATCCGCACATGCGCGGCTGACGTCATCATATGCGTCAGCCGTCGCTAACTTTGGCTCTCGGGCTTAGCGAAATTCGTTAAGCCCACGATGCCGGAGTTCACGGCCGTGCGATGCTAGCCCCGACCGGGGAGCAGAATCGGTTCCCGGTCGGGGGCGCGGAGGCTGGCGTCAAACACGGCCGTTTTCGTGGCAGCCTTCACGACCCACCGCCTTTGGGGAGAATTGCGCCCTTAACTTCTCAACCGTGCTCCAGGCACAAGGCCTACCTATGAAGTGCTTGTCTGGTTGTCCCTTCGCAAGCCAGCCAGCGGGAAGGACCTGTAGAGGACAGATGAAGGCCCTTTTCCTGCTCAAGCTATCGGATGCCCCGAAGGCGCAACTTGCTGTCCGACTGGGAACTGGCGGCAGTTTTGTGTGTCAGAGATTTGGGAATGGTCAGACTTCAACACATTACCACAATAAAATTAACATTTTAACTATACTACCAAGTTACATCCCTTGTTAAGTTATATTTCTCACTCTTTACCTCATGAACTATTGACTATTTCCCAGGTGAATGGGTAGACATGCAAAGTCCTTTCCATTTTTTGCCAAACTGGATTTCAAGATGCTGCACAAAGGTTAAACGATACACAGTCCATGAAGTGGGTTCTTTATAACTGAGTAAGCGTGGTGCTAATAATAGGTCTTGCGGTGATGGTATCCGTACCTCTGGGCCAGAAACTCTAGCTTCAAGTTCCACTCAAGGACTTGCTGACCATGGAAGGTATGTTCATAATGTCGCCAAATAGGTTGATTATCAACCTGTCTGATAACCCTGATGGTATGTGATAAGAGCCGAGATTTTCCTGGTCAGCCGTACTGCTGAAGGCAACAGAAAACCACTGCAGTACTTTGCCAAGCATCAACGTGGGCCAACCTAATGGAAGTCCTCTAAGGGCCTGGCACCTGGAGGATGAGGAAGCATGGTGCGAACATGATCATTGCCCCTACCAACTTCATGATGTTATTTGGTGGAATTCCTTTATCCTCTATGCTGTCTCCTGCTCCCTGTTGTAACCCTTTCCCAAACCTACAATCTACTGGGAATCTCCACTTCTTCAATTCTGGCCTCTTGTGCATCCCCAATTTGTGTATGTCCAACCACCTGCCCCTGCTGCCCCTCCCAACCAATCTCAAAAACACAGGCCCCCATCCCTTTCTCTACTAAGAGCTGCCAGGCAGGCCTATCCAAGATTCCTGGATTTACCAAAGGTCCAGGGTCCATTCTGTTTCGGGAGCATGTGCATTCAGCTGCCTAGGTGCTGAGCACTCGAATTCACTCCCCAACCTCTCTTGCCTCTCTCTCCCATTCAAGATGCCCCAGCAAACCGAAAAGCAAATTACAGCGGATGCTGGAATCTGAAACAAAAACAGAAAATACCGGACAATCTCAGCAGGTCTAACTGCATCTGTGAAGAGAGAAGGGAGTTAATGTTTCGAGGCTGAGTGACTCTGTTTTTGACAAAGCTCTTTGACAACGAGTCATCCAGACAGGAAATGTTAGCTCCTTTCTCTCTCCATAGATGCTGTCAGACCTGCTAAGATTGTCCAGTATTTTCTGTTTTTGATACACCTGCATACCTACCTCTTCAACCAACCTTTTGTCCAAGTCTCCTAATATTGTTTTATATGGTACTGTGTCAAATTCTGTCTGACGCACCTTGGAACATTTTCACTACATGAAAGGCACTGTATAAATACACCTTGCTTTATGTTACCCCATTCATATGCAATTTAAAATGAATGCAATCACACTATCTATTCAGTACAACTGTTCACCTATAGACTTTGTAGGTGTCTAGTTTCACTAGCACTCTGAGGATTGTTAAAAGGAGGAACAAAGAACCTTGTGATTTGGAAGTAATTGTGTAATCAGCACTTGATTATTTATTAGAAGCAGAGCAACACGCAGTCTGGTAAAACAAATGCAGAAGATTGAGGGGTGGAATGATCAAAGTGTTTTTTTCAAAAAGGCTTTGAAAGAATAGATACAAAGAGACTATGATATGCTCGAAGAATCCAGAACAGTGGAGTTGAATCTTAATGTTAAGAAAGGGTATTGAGAGATGTTGAGATGAAGCTGATAAATGGGAGTGATGCAGATCAACTCAGCTCTGAAAGGATGGTGGATCATATTTGAGGGACTGAAAGTCTTACCCCTGTTCTTATGAAGTACAATTGCCCTGAACACCTGTGGTTATTCTGGTCAAATATTGGGCTTGATTTTACACGTATTCCCTGACCAGCATCCCCTCCCCCCTGGCAAAATGGAAACATCTGTGGTCAATCTGTCCAGCTAGAGCCCGGCTGCTTACAGCAACATATGCTAGGGGAACCCTCAATGAGTCAGGGTGGGACCTCTGCTCCCTTCTGTGAGGAGGTCCTCCCTCGAGAGCTGCTGGCCGATTTGTAGACCCAACAGCGCTAGCATTGAGTTGTGGCCATTGCTGGCCACAAGCAGCTCCCGAAAAATAATGGATCCTGCACTTTTGGCAAGTCCAGGGACCTTGAATATGGCAGGCCCCAGCAAAGAAAGGGATGGGGGGTCTTTATTTCTGAGATTCGATGAGGGGTTTAAGGGGAGAGTACAATCTTGGGAGGTTGACAGCTTTGAAGAGCAGGCTTGAAAGGCCAAATGGCTTACATTTGCTCCTAAATCATATGTTCCTATGGGCACGGGAAACACCCAGCCTCCCCCACCCCCAAAAAGGAGGTACCAAACCTTCTTTCGACCCATGCAATGAAAGCTGCCAGACTGCCCACCTTGCCTCTGCCATGTGCAGTAGACATACATGGAATGAGACAATTAAGTGGCATTAATTTAAAGGCCTCAATAGGCCCAAGGCCCTTCTGCAGCCACTTTTTATAGGTCCAGACCCGTACCCCAATTTTGATTAAGATCCCGGATGAGAACTCAACTATTTGCATTTGGAAAACTGTAAGGAAATGTTACTGCACCACAGGAGTGATAACACTATCCAGTAGACTCAGATTAATATCTCATTTGAAGGGAAGCATCTCTGACAAGGCAGTATTCCCTCAGTACTGCATTGGCATGCCATAGTGTCATATAGTTTTACAGCACTGAAAGAGGCCCTTCAGCCATTGAGCAACTATCTATCCTAATCCCATTTCCAGCATTTGTTCCGTATCCATGTATGCTGTCACGTTGCAAATGCTCTTCTAAATACTTCTTAAATGTTAGAGGGCTCCCACCTCTACCACCCTTTCAGGCAGCGAGTTCCAGATTCCAACCACCCTCTGGGTGAAAAAGCTTTTCCTCAAATTCTTTCTAAATTTTCTGCCCCTTACTTCAAATCTGCCCCTGGTTAGTGACCCTTCTAAGGGGAAAGGTTTCTTCCTGTCTACCCTATCTGTGTCTCTCATAATTTTGTATACCTCAATCAGGCCCCCACACGGCCTTCTCTGCTCTAATGAGAACAACCCCAGCCTCTCTTTATAGCTGAAATGCACCAGCCAGGCAACATCTTGGTGAACCTCCTCTACCACCCCTTTACTGCAATCACATCTTCCCTATAATGTGGGAACCAGAAATGCACACCGTACTCTAGCTGTGGCCTAACAAGTGTTTTATAAGCTTCATCATAACCTCCCTGCTCTTGTATTCTGTGCCTCGGTTAATAAAAGCAAATATCCCACATGCCTTCTTAGTTCCCTTTAATCACTGTCCTGCTGCCTTCAGGAATCTTTGGACATGCACTCCCAAGATCCCTCTGTACTTAGCATCCTGCTATTCATGGCGTATTCCCTTGCCTTGTCAGTGCCAGTCTGGATTACTGCTAGAGTATAGTTAGTGCCCATGACTTCCTACAACCACCGAGCCAAGGTTGGTATCCGAGTGAAGTTTGGTGAAATGAGTTTTGAATATTTACATTACATTGCTGCCCATAACTGGTGTTGTCAAATTTAGTCAAACGAGATGGTACTGGAATCATTGAGATCCACTTGAAGTAATGGCTTCCCAGCTGTGTCAGGAAATTGTTGTAAGAGAACTGAAGCCACCAGAGACACACGTTACCATGTTTACCTAGCTGGCATCTTCAAAACCAATCATATATATTATAGGGACAGGAGTAGGCCATTCAGCCCCTTGAGCCTGTCCTGCCCTTCATTGAGATCATGGCTGAACTGTTGCCTTCTCCATATACCTGCCTTTGGTCTATATCCCTCAATGCCTTTGCTTAACAAAAATGTATCTAAAATTAACAACCGATCTAACATCAATTGCCGTTTGTGGAAAAGAATTCCAAACCTCTATCTTCCTAACATCTCTACTGAATGGTCTAGACTTAATGTTTAGAGTATGCCACCTAGTTCTGGAATCTCCAACCAGTGGAAAGAGTTTATCTTTATCTCCCCTGTTAAAAACTTGAAGACTGCGATCAGATCACCCCTTAACCTACTAAATTCTAGAGAAAACAGGCCAAATCTGTATAAATTCTTGCTGAATTTTCTCTCTATGGACACGAATAGCGGGTAAAATCCAGGGGACGATAGTATTGGTGGGACAACCCACCCAATCATTTCCTGCCAATAGTGGCGGTTAAATTAAAAGATTATTTTCTGTGAGCATCCAAGGTGAACAGGCAGCCAAAAGAGAAAAAGGCAGGAACCCAACTTTCAAATAATTGCGACTTGAAGCTCTGTAATATAAGAACATGAGAACAAGGAGCAGGAAAAGGCAATTCAGCCCCTCGAGCCTGCTCCCCCATTCAATATGATCATAGCTGAACTCCTCTCGGCCTCAACTCCACTTTCCTGCCCGTTCTCCATAACCCTTCAACCCATTACTAATTTAAAATGTGTCTGTCTCTGATGTGTTGGGTGGGCTGGGTCTATGTGGACAGTGTTTGATGCAGTGTAGCGAGAGACAGACCTCCAACACTTGAGATGCAACACAATTTTATTTAACATCTAACTATTTTACATGTCCAACTGTGGGTTGACACTATGCTGACTTGACTGGAGACCTGAGGCTAGCCTGACCAGACTATCTTACTACCACATGGTGTTTGCACTGGCTATGCTCACAAGCTCTGACTGTCTCAGAGGCTGGATCCCGAGAGAGCGGGAAAACTGGTGCCCTCTGGCTTTATAGTGGTCGTGTCCTGTCTGGTGATTGGCTGCTGTGTTCTGTGTGCTTACTGGTCATCCTGTGTGTCAATCACTGCCTGCCTGCACGCCATTATATACATGGATGTATATTATGACAATCTCCTCCTTAGTCCCAATGTCCCAGCATCCACCACTCTCTGGGGTGGTGAATTCCACAGATTCACATCCCTTTGAGAGAAGTAATTTTTCCTCATCTCGGTTTTAAATCTGCTACCCTTTATCCTAAAACTATGACCTCTCGTTCTAAATTGTCCCACAAGAGGAAGCATCCACTCTATGTCTACTTTGTCAATACCTTTTATCATCTTATATATACTCTCGCTGGTGGTAATGATTCAACAATCTGCTCTTTGCCGATACTTACTACCCCACCAGCTGGGAGTTATTGAACAGCTTTCATAGGCCTGTGCAGAAGGAGGCCTCTTGGTCCATCGAGGCCCACTCCCCTGGCTGTAACTCCATAACCCCACCTAATCTTTGGACACCGAGAGGCAATTTAGCACAGCCAATCCACCTAACCTGCTCATCTTTGTGACTGTGGGAGGAAACCGGAGCACCCGGAGGAAACCCACGCAGACACGGGGAGGATGTGCAAACTCCACACAGTCAGTCACCGAGGCTGGAATCGAACCCAGGTCTCTGGCACTGTGAGGTAGCAGTGCTAACCACTGTGCCACCATGCTGCTTAATTCTAATAGATTTCCCAGGTGGCTGTTACCGAAAGTGAGGAGCTCTGCTCTCTGAAGAGGGATGCCATTTCGATTTGGACTTGCTTTGGGAAGTTTTATCACATGACTGGCTACCTCGTATTGCAACCCCCCCCCCCCCCCCCCCCCCCACACACCCCGAGCTTGTGCCAGTGTGACAGGCTCGCCTTCCCCTTTGCCAAGTGAACAATGAACAGACCCCATTGGATGATCACTGACTGTCAGACAGGGAACCCTTGTCCTCTCGCCAATGCTGTTAGAACTAATAAACAAAAGCAATCAAATACATTTTTAAAAAATATAATTTTTGACAATGCCCATATGAATTTTCTTCTGGATTGCTCACAATAGTGTCCTGGAGATTGAGCTATGCCAGAATGGGGAGTGATGACGGAAATTTATATTTTATAGAAAAGCAATTGCAAAAGAAACATTGCCAGTATTTTCTTCGAAATTTGTTCCTAATTATTTTTATCAGTCGAGAAGGACACATCCTCACTCAAATAAGCAATCCGGGACAAAGCAACCTGCTTGATTTTCAACCCCATACGCCACCTTTAACATTCACTCCCAACACCACCGATGCACAGTGGCAGCAATTTCCACAATCTACAAGATGCATTGCAGCAACCTGCAGAGGCCCCTTCAACAGCACCTTGCAAACCCACAATCTCTGTATCATCTAGAAAGACAAAGGCAGCGGACACATGGGAACATCACCGCCTGCAAATACCCCTCCAAGACACACACCTTCCTGACTTGGAAATATATTGCTTTTCCTTCACTGACACAGTGTCCTGGAACTCCCTCCGCAACAGCACCATGGGTGTACCGACACCACATAGTTTGTATCAGTTCAAGAGGGCAGCTCACCACCGCCTTCTCAATGGTAATAAAGGGTGGACAGTAATTACTGGCCTAGCTAGTGAAACTCACATCCCATGAAACGATAAAAAAGATACTGGGCGGGATTCTCCCATCGGGAGACTAAGTGCTGACGCCGGAGTGAAAACCGGAATGTTTCACTCCAGTGTTGGAGGCCACTCCTCGGCCCCTATTCTCCCACCCCCGGGGGGCTAAGAGCGGCGCCACGTCATTTACACGCGCCGGGCCTTGGCACCGTGTAAAAGCAGCGCCGCGAAAATTACACGGCGCCGCGTAAATGACGTCATCTGCGCATGCGCGGTTGCCATCCTCCCCGCGGGCGCCCTGCAAGAAATGTCGGAGTGATCTTGCAGGGCGGCGGAGGAAAGGAGTGCATCTCTCAGAGAGGCCGGCCCGCCGATCGGTGGGCACCGATCACGGGCCAGACCCCTTTTGAGCGCCCCCCTCCCCACCCCCCACAGTCCGCCCCCGCAGCGTTTGCGCGCTGTTCACGCCAGCAGCGACCAGGTGTGGTTAGCACTGGCGTGAGCACGTCGTATTGGGCAGGCCGCTCGGCCCATCCGGGCCGGAGAACCGCCGCTTGTTCGTTACAAATGGCGAGCGGCGATTCTCCGAGCAGCCTGCCGTACATCTCGGCGCGTCCGTTTGGGGGGGGGGGGGGGAGAGAATTGCGTGCGGGTACCGGGGTGGCATGGCGGGACTCGCCCGGCGCCCCCACGATTCTCCCACCCGGCGTGGGGGGAGAGAGAATTGCGCCAACTAGCCGCCACAATCAAATGATAAAGTAGTTCTGAGCACACATAAATAGATGTACTTAAAATAGGACAAGATTACAGCTCCCATCGACCAGGGGAGGTAAAAACTGAACATTTGAAAGGAGAAATTATTGAAGATTTACAACACCAGAGAGAGAATGACAGATCTGACCAAGACACCACCTTAAATAGCTGACATCTGTCTTGCAGGCACTGGCTGCTGCAAGCCCCCAACATTTCCTCTCTTTATTTCAGACTTGCCATGTTCACAAGATTGGGGAAGATGTAATCATTACATTCACCTGTAATGTTTGCTCCTGTTCGCAGGTTCTGGACTGAATGCAGAAGACAAAAAGCTTGTGCCTGCCAATCATTAAAGGCATCTAGTCATCGGCTCTTATTGGAGTAGTTCTCTGATAATGAGCCTTTAGTAGTCAACTGGAGCTGGTGGTTAATAATAAGCCTGTCTTGCTGATTAATGTTTCATTTTCAATCCCTATTGGCAAAAGTTCTTTATCCACGGATGAAGTTTGTACCTGAAGTATTTAGAGCTATAAAGTCTCTCGACCTGTTCATCGCTTAAGTAACGGCCTCTGGGTGGGAAATAAACATGAGTCACTTTATTCAAATTGTACCTGACAATGACTTTCTTGATAATTCAGATTGATGGGCCTGCTGGTTAGGCTGTGTGAGGGCTGAGCGAGGGCAATGTAAGGGACAATGGCCGCCTTCAACTCAATGTAATCAACTCTGTTCCTTTACTCCAAATTTAATCAGAAAAATGTAGACATGAAACAGATATTGATTCTGAAGACTTTAATTGAATAGCTCTGAGAACATGGAAATTCAGATAGCCTCCACTGATACAGAATCCTCCCCAATGGGAAGATGATAGTGTCTGAAGTTGGTGTGTGGCCAAAGGTAATAGTGTCCATTCATTGCAATGATTTCTTACCAGAAGTGATGTTTTTTAAAATTAAAATTTTCCAATTTTCTTTTTCCAATTATGGGGCAATTAGTGTGGCCAATCCACCTGCCCTGCACATCTTTGGGTTGTGAGAGTGAGACCCCCACAGGCACGGGAAGAATGTGCAAACTCCACATGTGCTAACCACTGCGCCAACGTGCCGCCCTACCGGAAGTGAAGTTATAAAGAACTTGTACTGATATATTGCTTCCCATGACCTCAGGACATCCGCCTTAATGACAATTAAATACTTTTTGAAGTGTAGTCACTGTTGTAAATAAGTCTGGAGTTCTCCACGTTTTTGGTTCCACCTCCCCTCCCTCACCCTCAACTTCCCGAGTTACACAACACAATTGTTTTTAAATAACGGCCCCTGTTCAAAAATCATTCACAGCATGATCCCACAACAGAAAGCCAGGTGGACCAGTCTATGTACTTTGCACGGGGGCTCCAACCTCACTAAATGGTCAACTTTCAAGGCCACCCATACCTCGTATGAGTGACAACCTTGGACTCGGAGGCAAGACCACGAGCGCCGGGTGGCAGTGGGCAGTTGGACGAGTCGCCTGTGCCAAGCTCGGGAGATTAAACGGGACAAGTAGCGGTTAACAAATACAGAGAGAAAGGTGTGAAGTCCAAACATTCACCCGCATTCACTGATTCATTCTTGGTTTCTTTACCACAAAAATCAGACTTTAAAATCCGTATTGCCCTTGAGCTCCGCTGGCCCAGATTTTTGCATGACCCCCTCCCCCCGCCCCCCAACTGGAAAACATGTGCTGCCACTAATTAGAAACATCCATATTATTTTCTTAAGTAATGATTTGTTTATGTGACTCGCTACATTATCTTAGCTCTGGTGGACTGTCTTTGATATATATGCATTGTATAAGTGAGCATGTGGAATGCCCTCTCTTTGATATTCTGCTATCCTATGATATCTGGCAGATGGTCACTGCCAGACAGTAATAATCTGTGACCAGCTCTGGAGATCCAGTCAAGTCAGTGATCCCAGGGAGGGGAGGGTAAGGAACACCTGGGGATTTGGAAAGGGGGCAATATGGGCCTCGGGGCTGTGGGAGGGGAGGGATGTCCGGAGGTCACCAGGCGTTAAGCCGAGGCCACCGCCGAGGGAATCCCACCATCAGTCCACCATTGTCCACTCTTCCAGCCACTGCAGCGCTGGTTTGCTGCAGGTACTGGAGAGCTGCCAGCCAATCAGATTGAGTGAAGGGTGAAAGTCCCACCTGCTGCTAATAAGCGCTCATTTGAGTATGAAGTGACTGTCATCGGAGTTGGGGGGGGAGGGGTGGCACACGTCAGATGGCAGTGACTCCTAAAAATTCAGGTCCTGGAATCCACACATTGCACAGTTAAACTTAGAAATTCAGAAGTGGTGTCAGTGATTTTATTGCTTCTCCATTGAGTACATTTTTGAAGTTCCCACTGACAGAAATCAATCAGACATCCCTGAAGTGCCAAGAACTGTCCCTCTTATATTCTCATCTTGCTGTAAAAACCCTTGAATATGTAACACCTTATTGAATCGTTTTTTAAATAATTGCTAAATATATTACTGCTGCTGAACACACTCACTGGTCCAAAAATCTAATTTAATATTTGTAGAATGTCAAATTTGTCCATTACGACAAAAGAAATCAATCGATCTTTGAAGCAGCATTTTTTTTACAGTTGATTTTTTGCAATTTGAACCCAATCACATACTTTACACTCTGTTAAATTGTATTAAACGTGACAGATAATCGGTGTAATTTACTTCCTGGTGTGCAGTGAGAATACTTCAATGTGATTGGCTGCTGACCCTGCTTGATGACATCAGTGTTGCCGGGTGCCTGGCGCTGTCTTGTCATTCCACCGCTGACTGCACTATCCAGGCCAACATCTTCAGGGAAGTAAACCATTTAGATGGAGCAAGAAAATGTGTTCCTCCTGACAAGAGTAACATGTTGACAAATTCAAGGTTCAGAGCTGGTCACAGATTATTACTGTCTGGCAGTGACCATCTGCCAGATATCATAGGATAGCAGAATATCAAAGAGAGGGCATTCCACATGCTCACTTATCCAATGCATATATATCAAAGACAGTCCACCAAAGCTAAGATAATGTAGCGAGTCACATAAACAAATCATTACTTAAGAAAATAATATGGATGTTTCTAATTAGTGGCAGCACATGTTTTCCAGTTGGGGGGCGGGGGGAGGGGGTCATGCAAAAATCTGGGCCAGCGGAGCTCAAGGGCAATACGGATTTTAAAGTCTGATTTTTGTGGTAAAGAAACCAAGAATGAAACAGTGAATGCGGGTGAATGTTTGGACTTCACACCTTTCTCTCTGTATTTGTTAACCGCTACTTGTCCCGTTTAATCTCCTGAGCTTGGAACAGACGACTCGTCCAACTGCCCACTGCCACCCGGTGCTCGTGGTCTTGCCTCCGAGTCCAAGGTTGTCACTCATACGAGGTATGGGTGGCCTTGAGCTGATTGAGACTGGGCCCCAGGAACTGGAGATCCAGTCAAGTCAGTGATCCCAGGGAGGGGAGGGTAAGGAACACCTGGGGATTTGGAAAGGGGGCAATATGGGCCTCGGGACTGTGGGAGGGGAGGGATGTCCGGAGGTCACCAGGCGTTAAGCCGAGGGCACCGCCGAGGGAATCCCACCATCAGTCCACCATTGTGAATGGGCGGTCCGATAGTGAGGTCCCGTGGCTGCCCACCCCCACTCACCCCCACCTCCCCACCACAACGCTATTCAACTCCCTACACCTGGATTTTCTAGGTCACCCCCCCCCCCAAGCATGGGGGTGACCTGGCGCACCCCCCCCCCCCCCCCACAGAGACCCCTTAAATAAACGGGGCCCCCACAAAGACTCCCAAATAAGGAGTCCTCCCACAGGGTCTCCTAAAATGAAGAGAAACCCACAGAGACCCCCTCAATAAAGGGACCCCCCCCCCCCAGAGACCCTCTAAACAAATGGCATGATAGCACAGTGGTTAGTACTGTTGCTTCACAGCGCCATGGTCCAAGGTTCGATTCCCAGCTTGGGTCACTGTCTGTGCAGAGTCTGCATGTTCTCCCCTTGTCTGCGTGGAGACCCTCTCAAGAAACCCCCTTAATAAGGAGACCCCCCTTAGACTCCCCAGAAGTGAGGCCGCAGTCAGGCAGCCCTCCAGAGGAAAGACCCCTGTCTGGGAGTTAGAGAGCAGTCCAGACAGTGGCAGTGAAACACTCATCTGAGCAATATACCTGCTGGCTCAGTCACAGGAAGCAGCACCTGTCAATTCCAGCAAAGGGAAAACCAGGCAGTTGGGTTTAAACCCCCTCAGATCTTTGATCTGCAAGCCATTCATTCATTTCTCTTTGATATTGATTTAACTAGGCTGTGATTGAGAGCTTCCACACACGCCCAATTGTCAGTATTACTCCATTCATCTTTCTTCATAATTGAGTAACTTTGAAGTGCTCTCACCGCAATGCTAATAAATATTAAGCTTTGATCGATGGGTCCTGGACCACTTCAAACAGAATTAGTGCTTTCCAATAGACTCCCTGCACGCTTGCGTGATTTTGAAGTGGTCAGCTGGAAATTGACAGCACTTAGCTCTGTTTGATGTGGCTTTGATCTGATGCATTGTGGAGGGAGAGGGTGACCCTCAGATGGACTTTGAGGACAACTCTCTTAAAGAGTTACCCCCTTGGTCCACCGCGAGGTCCACCACATCAGGGCCACGCATGTCGAGAGCAGTAGTAAGTCTTGCCCACATAATTCCTGATCCAGAAGACCAGAGAATCACATGGGCCCAGAGAATATGGTGCCCGGCCCAGTAAGTGGATGCAAATGGGTCCTAGTAAGCTATTTGCATCCTCCCGCAGGTGCAGGGTGTGAACCTTGATCCTGACGCCAGCTGGAGGCTGGAGCATCAGAAACCGAGCGCCGATCCTGTTTTCTTCACTACCTCCACTGGATTCTCCAAGTCACCAGGAACTCTGCTATCAGTGGAGAGAAATGGAGAATTTCACCCATGTTTTCCAATTAATTTTAATTGAAGAGGGGTTGTATTGTGCATGAGACTTCAGACCGAGGTTCCCCCTCTCCTCTCGGGTGAATGGAAATTATTTCATCAAACTATTCGAAGAGGAACAGAGGAATTCCATCCAATGCCCTGACCAATATCGCTAAAACAAAAAACAGATGATCTAATCATTCATTTTGAGGGAGCTTACTGAGTGAGAATTGGCTGCCACATACTCTCCTTAACGCTGCCCTTTAAAAATAATTTCATTGGCTGTAAAGAACATTGAAACATCCTGTGGTGGTGAAAGACACTCGGTAAATATATATTCGTCTATTGTTTGTTTCTTCAAGGTCTTGGCATTATCTAACTTTTGAGGAAAATGGCGGGAGAGGATTTGAATTGTGGCGTTTTCTATTGCATCAAAATGGCAACATTATGACCCGGACATTAATAGCCCGATTGAACCAAATGTTCACGAGGACTGTCCAAAAATGAATGCAGCTCTATAAATGGGACAAAGAGCCTATTCCAAGGAAGTGGTGGAACTCAACACCCAGAGTGGATTTTCTGATGATATCCTGTATGAGGATGACCTGCGCCATGTGGAGACCCAAAAAGAGGAAGCAGGAAAATAAGAATATGTCAACAGTGAAAGTGGAGAGTTAGAAGCCACTCCCCGCACCCCCTCCCCCCACCCCCCCGCCCCCCCACTCCCGCCACAGGGTGTTTTCTGGCAGAGGAGGTAGCTCGCCATTGGCGGGACTTTCCAGTCCCGTCATTGTCAATGGTAATTTCCCGCCACCAGGGAGGGGGGGTCACCGTGGACGGAATCGGACATTCCTGCCAGTGGGAAAGGCCAGAAATTTCAGCCCCAGGTGTGGGGTAAAACAAATGGCTTACATGTTTCTTCGAATTAACCTTCAGCTTTGTGTAATGATCTTACACCATTAAAAAAGAATGCAAAATGCTATTGGCCGAAGCAAAAAAGTAATAATTCGTCCCGAAGCGAGTGAGTTGCCTATCATTTATATTCTCCTTTGGTTAGACTACATTAATGTGCTGAATAAATGTACTTTGTGAACTGGTATCGGTGTAAATAAAATGACATGGGCTCTCAGCTCACAGAAATTAATCTCTCGTCTAGTTGCTTTTATGAGTTTGATATTAAAGAGACAAGATCTCCTTCTATCTGCTGGACCTGTCACTCTGATGTGTATAAGTGCAACTTAGACATTCAAAACATGCAAGCAAGCTGTCTGTAATTGGCCATTTTTTAACTCTGACTCATAACTCCTCACAACAGTGCATTCCTCTATAGACCTGATCTTGCACCTCCTGATAGGCCTCGCTGCACAGTGCGATATACTGCGACACAATACCTGATTTAACTTTGAAAACTCTCTCTTCACAATCCAACTGATTAGGATTCATTTTAAAACATCCCATTGTGATGTTGAGACTGGCTCCTTGTTCAAAGCTGGGAGTACGACAAAGATTTCAAAATATACATGGAAAAGGCAACCCGAACTGGAATTACAATTTGATATTTAAAACCAGGATTACCCTAATTTTGTGTCATTAACTTCGGCCCACAAAGCCCTTCCCCTCCCATTTTAATCCACGGGTTTCACACCCCTCCTTCCACTTAACAACATTGCTTAGCCACCATTTTAAAAGAACAAAAATCACAAGATGTGTTAGCCTGGTTCCAGAATGGGCATGAAGATTTACATCCATCAATAAGTTTAATTAAACAACATAAATCAAACTCATTCACTGTACAGAAATGAAATGTATGTTTTCCTTTTCAAAACTGTTGAAATCATCTCTCGGTACGTTGGTGTGTTTATGGGTGTGAGAGCATTACCTTTCCATTCTGTAAATGTCATCACAGGGCAGCATGGTAGCATGGTGGTTAGCATAAGTGCTTCACAGCTCCAGGGTCCCAGGTTTGATTCCCGGCTGGGTCACTGTCTGTGCGGAGTCTGCATGTCCTCCCCGTGTGTGCGTGGGTTTCCTCCGGGTGCTCCGGTTTCCTCCCACAGTCCAAAGATGTGCGGGTTAGGTGGATTGGCCATGCTAAATTGCCCGTAGTGTCCTAAAAAGTAAGGTTAAGGGGGGGGGGGGGTTGTTGGGTTACGGGTATAGGGTGGATACGTGGGTTTGAGTAGGGTGATCATTGCTCGGCACAACATTGAGGGCCGAAGGGCCTGTTCTGTACTGTTCTAAGTCCTTTTGAGAGCTGACTGGTGATGATTTAAACTGAGGGTCACCACATCTCAGGCAAGGTACAAGGTTGAGAAGGCGAAGCCTTCATGAATAACCTCAGCCAGTTTGGGAATGGATCCCACGTTATTGGCATCGCCCTGCATCGTGAACCAACTGCCCAACCACATTTCCATTCTAACACGCCATGAAACAGAACTTACTGAAATTCACCAAAATCTTCACACAATACATATCCCTTCCAGCTGTACCTACACACGGTGCTCAAGCACCTCAGCTCTAATTCACACACAGTACTCGTCATTCCAGCTGTACCAACACACAGTGCTCACCATTCCAGCTGTACCTACACACAGTGCTCGCCATTCCAGCTGTACAAACACACAGTGCTCACCATTCCAGCTGTACCTACACACAGTGCTCGCCATTCCAGCTGTACCTACACACAGTGCTCAACATTTCAGCTGTACCTACACACAGTGCTCGCCATTCCAGCTGTACCTACACACAGTGCTCGCCATTCCAGCTGTACCTACACACAGTGCTCATCATTCCAGCTGTACCTACACACGGTGCTCACCATTCCAGCTGTACCTACACACAGTGCTCACCATTCCAACTGTACCTACACACAGTGCTCACCATTCCAGCTGTACCAACACACAGTGCTCACCATTCCAACTGTACCTACACACAGTGCTCACCATTCCAGCTATACCTACACACAGTGCACACCATTCCAGCAGTAACTACACACAGTGCTCACCATTCCAGCTGTACCTACACACAGTGCTCACCATTCCAACTGTACCTACACACAGTGCTCACCATTCCAGCTGTACCAACACACAGTGCTCACCATTCCAACTGTACCTACACACAGTGCTCACCATTCCAGCTATACCTACACACAGTGCACACCATTCCAGCAGTAACTACACACAGTGCTCACCATTCCAGCTGTAACTACACACGGTGCTCATCGTTCCTGCTGTACCTACACAAGGTGCTCATTCCTCCCAGATGTACCAACATATGGTGTCCGTCCTTCCTCTCTGTACCTACACACAGTGCTCGCCATTCCAGCTGTACCTATGCACAGTGCTCACCATTCCAACTGTAACTACACACAGTGCTCACCATTCCAGCTGTAACTACACACAGTGCTCACCATTCCAGCTGTACCTACACACAGTGCTCACCATTCCAGCTGTACCTACACACAGTGCTCACCATTCCTGCTGTACCTACACACAGTGCTCACCATTCCAGCTGTACCTACACACAGTGCTCACCATTCCAGCTGTACCTACACTCAGTAAGCGGAGCTAAGCCGCTTACACACAGTAAGCGGAGCTAAGCCGCATGTTCGGCAGCTCCCGCCAGGAACGGACTTTTGGGCTCTTTTTAGGGCCCCCAGCGGTACTTATTCGACGATTCCCGACGTGGGAAGGAGTAAGCAGCAGTTCCCCATCGGTATATGGCCTGGACTAGGAGTGGGGCGAGCAAGATTGCGGTGGCAGCGCCAAAGCAAAAGCGAGGGAAGAAGCACAAGATGGCGGCCGGTGGAGACCAAGGGGCATGGAGGCAGTGGGCGCAGGAGCAGCAGGAGACTCTCCAGCGCTGCGTCAGGGAGCTCCAAGCAGAGCTGCTAGAGCCGTTGAAGGCTTCCATCGACAAGCTGCTGGAGACTCAGATAGCCCAGGGGGTGGCAATCCGGGAGATCTGACAGCAAGCCTCTGAAAGAGAGGATGAGGCCTCAGCCCTCGCGGTAAAGGTGGAGAGGCATGAGGCGCTCCATAAAAAATGGCAGGAGCGGTTCGAGGAGATGGAGAACCGGTCGAGGCGGAAACATTTGCGGATCCTGGGCCTTCCGGAGGGGCTGGAGGGGTCGGACCTGGGGGCCTACGTGGTCGTCCTGCTGAATTCGCTGACGGGAGCTGGGTCCTTTCCAGGGGCCCCTGGAGCTGGAGGGGGCCCACAGAATACTGGCAAGAAGGCCCAAGCCGAATGAGCCACCACAGGCGGTGCTGGTGCGGTTCCACCGGTTCGCTGACCAGGAGTGTATGCTCAGGTGGGCCAAGAAGGCGCGGAGCAGCAGGTGGGAGAACGCGGTGGTACGGGTCTACCAGGACTAGAGTGCGGATGTGGCTAAGCAGAGGGCCGGGTACAACCGGACGAAGGCGGTGTTGCACAGAAAAGGAGTAAAGTTCGGCATGCTACAGCCGACGCGTTTGTGGGTCACCTACAAGGACCGGCACATTTACTTTGAGTCCCCGGAGGAGGCGTGGGCCTTTGTGCAGGCTGAGAAGTTGGACTCAAACTGAGGGTTGGGTGCGGGGGTCTGTATGTAACTGTGTTATTTTCTGAGGGGGAGTTTTCTGTTTAATGCTGGTTCTGTGTTGTTTTCAGGGCGGGTGGGACTTTTGCGTGGGCTCGGTGGATGGGCTCGAGGAGGGGGGTAGACTTGCAGTGTGGGGAGCTGATAGTGGGAAGGGGGGCTGGGGCTCCGTGAGGGGATTGGGCCGACAATGGGAGCTGCTTTAGAGGAGGCGGGGTTGGGCAGGTAGAAAGCGCGGGCTTTTTCCCGCGCTGAGGGTTGATGGGGGCGGGGTCGGAGCTGCGAAGCGCGGGCTTTTTTCCCGCGTGAGAGCGGGAGGGGGAGGAGAAGAGCCTGCTGGTGGGCACTGGGGAGGAGGGGTAGCCCCACGCTGGGAGGGGTCGGAGGAGTGGCGGGAGTTGCCGGGGTCAGCAGGAGTCAGCTTGCTTATGGGAGTACTATGGAGGGAGTAACGTGGCTAGGAGGGGTCCTAGCTTGGGGGCGTACCGGGTTGCTGCTGGAATGGCCAGGAAGGAGCTGGAGTATACAGGGGGGTGGTCGAGATGGGGGTTTGCCACCGTGGGGAACGGGCCGAGCGGGGGGCGCGGGCAAGTGGCGGGCAGAGGAAGGGTTATGGCTAGTCGGCGGGGGAGGGGGGCAGGGAGCCCCCGATCCAGCTGATAACCTGGAACGTGAGGGGACTGAATGGGCCGGTCAAACGGGCCCGTGTGTTTACGCAGCTGAAGGGGCTGAAGGCGGACGTGGCCATGCTTCAGGAGACGCACCTGAAGGTGGCGGATCAGGTTAGATTGAGGAAGGGATGCGTCGGCCAAGTGTTTCATTCAGGGCTGGATGAAAAAAATCGGTGGGGTGGCGATCCTGGTGGGAAAGAGGGTGTCGTTTGAGGTGTTGAATGTGGTGGCGGACAGCGGCGGGAGGTATGTGATGGTAAGCGGCAAGCTGCAGGGGGAGCGGGTGGTGCCGGTTAACGTATACGCCCCGAACTGGGATGATGCGGGTTTTATGCGGCGCATGTTGGGCCGAATTCAAGATCTGGAGACGGGAGGCCTGGTAATGGGGGGGGGGGGGGACTTCAATACAGTGCTGGATCCCCAATTGGATCGATCCAGGTCCAAGACGGGTAGGAGGCCAGCGGCGGCTATAGTGCTGAGGGGGTTCATGGACCAGATGGGAGGGGTGGATCCATGGAGGTTTGCGAGGCCAGGGAGTTTTCTTTTTTTTTTTAAATAATTTTTATTAAGATTTTCACAAAATATAAACAGCAAAACAATATTAACAGAATAACCATGGTAAAAACCCAAGAACAACACCCACCCCCCCACAAAAGCAACTACTAAATCGAAACAAAAAAAGCAAACAACAGAAAGGAAAGAGATAACACCCATCACATCCAACAAACCCATGTACGCAATTCTCCCTCCCACCGAACCAAACCCCCACCCCCCCCTCGTTGCTGCTGCTGCTGGCCTATTTCCCTACCGTTCCGCCAGGAAGTCCAGGAAAGGCTGCCACCGCCTAAAGAACCCTTGTACTGATCCCCTCATGGTAAATGTCACCTTCTCCAATTTGATGAACCCCGCCATATCATTGATCCAGTCCTCCACGCTTGGGGGCCTTGCATCCTTCCATTGAAGCAAGATCCTCCGCCGGGCTACTAGGGACGCAAAGGCCAGGACACCGGCCTCTTTCGCCTCCTGCACTCCCGGTTCCACTGCAACCCCAAAAATTGCGAGTCCCCAGCCTGGATTGACCCTGGATCCCACCACCCTCGACACCGTCCTTGCTACCCCCTTCCAAAACACCCCCAGCGCTGGGCATGCCCAAAACATATGGGCTCCCCGAGCATCTAGCACACCTGTCTTCGTCCCCGAAAAACCTACTCATCCTCATCCCAGTCATGTGGGCCCTATGCAGCACCTTGAACTGTATGAGGCTAAGCCTCGCACAGGAAGAGGAGGAATTCACACTTTCTAGGGCATCCGCCCACGTCCCCTCCTCAATCTCCTCACCCAGCTCCTCTTCCCATTTACCCTTCAGCTCCTCCACCGAGGCCTCATGTACCTCCTGCATTCGCGGTATATGTCCGAAATCCTCCCTCCTCCAACCCACACCCCCGAGTGCACCCTGTCCTGTACCCCACGTGGGGGCAGCAAGGGGAACCCCTCCACCTGCCGCCTGGCAAACGCCCTAACCTGCATGTACCTGAACATGTTCCCCGGGGGGAGCCCAAACTTCCCCTCTAACTCCCCCAGGCTCGCGAACCTCCCATCCACAAATTGGTCCCTCAACCTCCTAATACCTACCCTATGCCAGCCCAGAAATCCGCCATCATTGCTCCCTGGAACAAACCAGTGGTTCCTCCGTATCGGGGACTCCATCGAGCCCCCCCAGCTCCCCCCTGTGGCGTCTCCATTGCCCTCAAATTTTGAGGATAGCCGCCACCACCGGGCTCGTGGTATACCTCGTTGGAGGGAGCGGCAACGGCGCCGTTACCAGAGCCTCCAGGCTCGTGCCCACACAGGACGCCATCTCCATCCTCTTCTATGCTGCCCCTTCCCCGTCCATTACCCACTTACGCACCATCGCTGCGTTGGCAGCCCAATAGTACCCACAGAAGTTGGGCAGCGCCAGCCCCCCCCATCCCTGCCCCATTTGAAGAACACCCTTCTCACCCTCGGAGTCCCATGCGCCCACACAAATCCCGTAATACTCCTGTTAACTCTCCTAAAAAAGGCCTTCGGGATAAGGATTGGAAGGCAATGGAACAGGAACAAAACCCTCGGGAGCACCGCCATCTTGACGGACTGCACCCTCCCCGCCAGTGACAGCGGTAACATATCCAACCTTTTGAACTCCTCCTCCATCTGCTCCACCAACCTTGTGAGGTTGAGCTTGTGGAGGGCCCCCCAGCTCCCAGCCACCTGGACTCCTAGGTACCTGAAGCTCCTCCCTGCCTGCTTCAGTGGGAGCCTACCAATCCCCTCCTCCTGATCCCCCGGGTGCACCACGAACAACTCACTCTTACCCAGGTTGAGCTTGCCCAGAAAAGCCCCCAAATTCGCTGAGAATCCTCATCACCTCTGGCATCCCCCCCACTGGGTCCGCCACTTACAGCAACAGGTCATCCGCATAAAGCGACACTCGATGCTCCTCCCCACCCCGCACCAGGCCCCTCCAGTTCCCTGACTCCCTCAACGCCATGGCCAGGGGCTAATTGCCAACGCAAAGAGCAAGGGGGACCGGGGACACCCCTGTCTCGTCCCCCGGTACAGCCAAAGGTACTCCGACCTCCTCCTATTCGTGGCTACACTCGCCATCGAGGCCTCATAGAGCAACCTCACCCAACGGACAAACCCCTCCCAAAACCTTTCCAAAACCTCCCACAGATACCCCCACTCAACCCTATCAAAGGCCTTCTCTGCATCTAATGCCGCCACTATCTCCGCCTCCCCTTCCACAGTCGGCATCATAATAACGTTGAGGAGACTTCATACGTTAGTATTCAACTGCCTTCCCTTCACAAACCCCGTCTGGTCCTCGTGAATGACCCCTGGCACGCAATCCTCTATTCTAGTGGCTAAGATCTTTGCCAGCAGCTTGGCTTCTACATTTAGCAGCGAGATCGGCCTATCTGACCCACACTGCAGAGGGTCCTTGTCCCGCTTAAGGATCAAGGAGATCAGCGCCCGTGACATAGTTGGGAGCAAAGCCCCCCCCCCCCTCCCTTGCCTCATTAAAGGTCTGGACCAACAGGGGGCCCAACAGGTCCGCATACATTTTATAAAATTCGGCCGGAAACCCATCCGGCCCCGGCGCCTTCCCCGACTGCATGCTCCCTATCCCTTTACCCAGCTCCTCCAGCTCAATCGGCGTCCCCAGTCCCTCCTGAGGGGATCAGTACAGGGTTTTTTCAGGTGGTGGCAGCCTTTCCTAGATTTCCTGGCAGAACGGTAGGGAAAAAGGCCAGCAGCAGCAACAGCCCCGGGGGGGGGAGGGGGGGGGGGCGGGGGGGGGGGGGGGGGGGGGGGGGGGGGCGGGGGGGGGGGGGGGTCGTTCCTGTGGGTTGGGTTGAAGGGACGTGGATGTGTTCTTTGTTTATGACGGGCGTTAATCTATTTCTTCTTTTTTTGTATTTACCTGGGGGGGGGGGGTTGCTCTTTTTTGTTTTCTCAGTTGTTAATATTTTCTGTTATTGATATTTTGTAAAAATCTGAATAAAAATTATTTTTTTTTAAACTTACCTTAGGTAAACATTGGTTTGCAGTGTTGTGAGGCTAGTCAGTATCTCAAAGCCCGAGTTCCAGCAGCACGGCCAACCTGTCATTTTTGCAATTTTTTTAATAGATTCTTTTTCTTTGAACATACAACCACCAGAACTCACTCCCAATTATTGCATTTATTATTATTTTCCCCATTTTATCACAATGTTCTAACAACGCTAAGTTCTGGTGTTCCCTGAGAACTGAGATGGTCACACCTTCAGCATTCGCCACCCCCTTGGCTGTCCATGATCTGCATTGAGGTGGGTGGGGGGTGGTGGTGAGCAGACCTGTCTCCACACGTGTATGGGGGGGGGGGGACTTACTACTACGGCCGATCTATCGAGTCAGGACATTTATAAACTCAAGCCACTCGCCTCAGTGGCCAAAAAAATTGGCCCATCTAGCCAAATCAGAAAGGTGGAGATCCCATTGCAATACTTTACATTAAATAAAACTCATCATTATTCCAGTCCCAATCCCCCCCCGTGACATAAATGTTCCAATAATGCCAGTTAATGTGTTCACAGCAGAAGCAACCTCTTTATTTCAAAGCATCTTGAAGAAATGAATCTTCACATTATGAAACCATCAAGCATGGAACAAATTAGTCTTCCTTTCAGCGAAATGATTCTTTCATTAGAGCAGCTTATAACTTTACTCAGAGGATCATCAAATGACCGTGTGTAATTTGAACTCTTCATCTGAAAATATCTTTCCCGCAGGTTAGTATGCAATTATCACTGTTGGTGGTGGTGGTGTGTTGGGGGGGGGGGGGGGGGGGGGGGTGATTGACAATATGAAGCAAGCTAGAGTCAGAGGGCATGGTGTAAAATTATTGAACCCGGTGTTCTGCCCAGGAGGTTTGTAAGTTCTTAGTCTAGTGATGAGACGCTGCCCCTTGAACTTGCATCAAGCTTCATTGGGATAATGTAGCAGGTCAAGGGCAGTAAAGTCAGTGTGGGAGTGAGAATTAAAATGACCGATGTTGAAAGCTCGGGGTTATGTCTACGGACTGAACAGAGGTGTCCTGCAAAGTCTGCATTTGGTCTCCTTCGTGTGGAAAGGGGCCACTTCATGAGGAGCCAATACTGTATTTGAAATTGGAAAAAAAGTACAAGTAATTCACCGTTTTCATTTGGGAGGATAAGCTGCTACATGGCGGCTTAAAGATCAATACCTGTGCAGGGGCTGTTTAGCACACTGGGCTAAATCACTAGCTTTGAAAGCAGACCAAGCAGGCCAGCAGCACGGTTCGATTCCCGTAACAGCCTTCCCGAACAGGCGCTGGAATGTGGCGACTAGGGACTTTTCACAGTAACTTCATTGAAGTCTACTCGTGACAATAAGTGATTTTCATTTCATTCAAAGGATTTTTCATATTTGCAGTTATTCATTGCTGTGGGAGGCAGTTACAATGGCTACAATTGAAGTACCCATACAGTCCATGTTTGTAAAGTTCTTGCAAGTAATTAAACTTTCTGCTTCCAATTCCCCCATCATTTCTATCAAACAAAAAAGAATGATGTTGAATTCCCTCCTGAAAGATAATAACCTGAATAACCTCCTAGGGGCCTCTAGGTGACAGCAACCATTAGAAAGTGGAATTTCACCTTCAGCCTGAAGGTGAGAAGAGTGGGTCTAAGGTTTGTGTTTTAAACCTGAATGAAGGTCATTGTAAAGGCACGAGGGCAGAATTGGCTAAAGTGAACTGGGAAACCTGGTTAAAAGGTAGTACAGCAACGATGCAGATGCAAACTTTTGAAATGAAATGAAATGAAAATCGCTTATTGTCACGAGTAGGCTTCAGATGAAGTTACTGTGAAAAGCCCCTAGTCACCACATTCCGGTGGCTGTTCGGGGAGGCTGGTACGGGAATCAAACCGTGCTGCTGGCCTGCTTGATCTGTTTTCAAAGCCAACAATTTAACCCTGTGCTAAACAGATGGAGCTGCGGAGATAGTAGAGGCATTGGTTATAATCTTTCAAATCTTTTAAGGAGATACAGTATTTAATAACTCTCAGCAAATATTTCTCCCAGCAAGAAAGAAATACCCTCGGAGAAGGATGTGGCTAAATAAGGCAGTTAAGGATGGCATCAAGTTAAAAGAAACACTGGACAAACCTATGAAGACTGGTGGTTGGTGAGGACAGGTTTTAAGAAGCAGCAAAGAATGACTAACAAAAAATAAAACAGGTAGAAATTAGAACATGAAAGAAAGCTGACTAGAAATATAAAAACAGATAGTAAGAATTTCTAGTATGTGTACTTGAACGGGAAAAGAATAACTAAAGCAATTGTTGGTCCTCCAGAGAGTAACTCTGGGGAATTATTAATGGAAAGCAAGGAAATGGCAGGGGCATCAAATGGATTTTTGTATGTGTCTCCACTGTAGAAGACTTAGGAAACGTCTCAAAAATCAAGAAGTGATAGGTAGGGCACAGCCCCAGGACTTGATATCCTAGTGCATTGACGGGCAGTCTGCAGCCCCGGGGTCACATGCTGCCCACCTGGGTTCTGAGTGCAGCCCACAGACATTTTGTTGACTGTTGCCCAGGCGCAGGGTTGTCACATTCCACTGATTCCTGCCGAGTAGGTATTTTCCGGCCGGTATGACTGAATTGATTCACACATAGAGCAAGGGCAAGTGAAGTGAGGCACATGCTGACTGCACACAGCATTGACTGTGAGAGCCGCGCACTCCCTCTGCTTCCAAAGTTTGTTTTCACCATTTGAAGTCGATGACAATTCTATTCATATATAAATCATTAAGCATTTTCTGTAACTTGTTATGAAATTTCATATGTATTCAATGTACTGAATCTTATTCATGGGGTCATGGTTCGTCAACAAGCCTGATTTCAATCTTGTGGCCCACTGAGATGAAGGAGGGCCATTCATGCGGCCCTCTCACAAGCTCAGGTCGCCCAGCACTGTCCTAGGGTATTAGAAGATGGAGCTGTGGAGATAGTAGAGGCATTGGTTATAATCTTTCAAAATTGCTTACGTTCTGGAAAGGTCCCAGCAGATTGGAAAATATCAAAAATAACTCCTCCCTGCAAGAAATGAGGAAGATAGAATGTGGGAAACCATAGGCTGGTTAGCCTACCATTTATCAGGGGGAAATTGCTGGAACCCATTATTAAGGACGTCGCAGCAGGTTATTTTGAAAATTCAGATGTGGATATCGGAACTGTAGAATGGATTTTCTTTTGGATCCAGTGTCAGCATGAGGCACAATTGCACCTGAAATAACAGAGTTAGAGGCAGAGAAAACTCTCCATTCCTACGCCCAATAATGCACCTTAACCACAACCCAAAGCATCTCTCCCTCACCAATAGTTCTGATTCTATAGTCTGTCCTGTTCAGTATTAGTATATTAGTATTTGACAAATCCAGCTGAAATGCAATGTTGTAATTCTGTCACAATGTGAGAAAATGGACAGCAGCCCAAATTTTGGGCCCAATATGAAATTGAACACTTTAAATTAAAAATTGGACATTTTAAATCAAATCACAGTCCAACTCCAGGAGTGGCCTAATGGGAGTTCGGACTTGGCCAAATTCAAATACACTGAACACAGATAAACTGACAGGTCATGTCTGGACTCGCCCTGTCAATCGCCCATCCCCTGCCCTGTCAATCGGCCATCACCTGCCCTGTCAATCGCCCATCCCCTGCCCTGTCAATCGCCCATCACCTGCCCTGCCAATCGCTCACCACCTGCCTGTCAATTGCCCATCACCTGCCCTGTCAATCGCCCATCACCTGCCCTGGCAATCGCCCATCACCTGCCCTGTCAATCGCCCATCACCTGCCCTGTCAATCGCCCATCACCTGCCCTGTCAATCACCCATCACCTGCCCTGCCAATCGCTCATCACCTGCCTGTCAATTGCCCATCACCTGCCCTGTCAATCGCCCATCACCTGCCCTGTCAATCGCCCATCACCTGCCCTGTCAATCGCCCATCACCTGTCTGTCAATCACTCATCACCTGCCCTCTCAAACGGCCATTAGGAGATATTCGGTCCTATTCATATATATCAATTGTTTCTCGTTGCCCAGATAAAGCTGGGCATTCTGGCACCCAGTTTTCCCGCCGTTACCATATATCGAGAGAGGTTACGTGCAAACAATACACCTAGGAATGGACCCCTGGGGTTGGGTTCCTGGCGGCCTGCAGCAATCAGCAACACCATTGGATATTGCTCAGCCCCGAGATCTCATTGGCTGAGGGTCAGAGAACTTTCTGGCAAGGCGAGAAGAGTGGTATAAAGGTCAACCACCAGGACCCTCCCCGGCAAAGACTCTTAGAGGGAGCAGAGGAGATTGGGCGACCGACCGGAGACAGAAGGAGCAGCGCGTGAGACCCACCTTCGTGGACAAAGGTCCTGAGGAATTGAGACTCAGAGAATCGGACCCCCAGCTTGACTGAGTGCATTGACTTGGGTAGTATTAAAAATCTTGGGATTATTTTGCAGCTTTTTGGGATAATTTAAGAAGGGTTACTGTTTGAAGGGTAACTATACATGCACTTGTGTTTGTCCTTTGTTTATCTTGGAAGGGAAGGCACCTGGGTAAAATGTTTGAGTAATAAACTGGTCGAAGTGTCTGAGGTTTTACAGACAATAACAGATTCTTTGCAACATTATCAGCAAGAAAACATAAAGCTGAGGCACACTGCATCTTTGCTAGCTAATGTTGTGACAAAGTAACAGTTACTGTCTGTGCGATTCTCGTTACACTCAATTGGTGCAATGGGCAACAGTGCAGATTGATTAATGCCAAAGATTAGGAAATGCCATGGGAAATGTTGTGGGAGTTGTATAACTTTCTGGCTGGGATAACCTGCTGTTTGCAATGAATCTGTATCCACAAAGTCTGCACTCCTAGTGCAGTGGGCACAATGTGTGAGCCTAGCACTGCTTTCTATCCTTAACCAGGCCCTTCAATGGTTTCAAGATTGTTTCCTTCTTACTTACACTCACAGCACCAAGTTTTGGAAGTTGCAGTGTTTGTTTGCGGATGGATGTAATACATAATTGGGGAAGTTTAGCTTCTCTGAATCCTCCCTATGTTGGTGTGACCGGTGCTGTTCCTCTGAGTCAATTGTCAGTGGCACAGATTAATATTGGAGGACTGATTGACATGTAGCATTAAAGTCAGAAGAGTTTCTCTGTGACCTAATGCATAGGGGTGCTGTTAAATATTGGTGGAGTGAATGTCCTCAATATTTCCGCCTTCTTCGAATAGATTGACTATGACTCGGGTTTAAGTGGTGGTCTTGGCTTACGTACGATACAAATAAATGGAAAAACCGTGAGCAAAAAAATTGAGTAGCCCCTGTACACGTGTTTTGCGACTCTTCCCTTCCTTCAGCAATGTTTGTTGTATGATGATTGTGAATACTCTCTTCACAAAGTGCTAGAAGAATGAGGGGGGGGGGGATCTTATAAAAACATATAAAAATATGAAGGAAATAGATAGGATAGAGCAGAGAGGTCGTTTCCACTGGCGGGTGGAACTAGAACTAGGGGACAGAGCCTCAAAATAAGGGGGAGCAGATTTAGGACGGAGTTGAGGAGGAACTTCTTCACCCAAAGGGTCGTGAATCTGTGGAATTCCCTGCCCAGTGAAGCAGTTGAGGCGACCTCGTTAAATGTGTTTAAGGCAAAGATAGATAGATTATTGAACAGTAAAGTAATAAAAGGTTATGGTGAGTGGGGGGGGGGGGGGGGGGGGGGGGGGTAAGTGGAGCTGAGTCCACAGAAACATCAGCCATGATCTTATTGAATGGCGGAGCAGGCTCGAGGGGCCAGATGGCCTACTCCTGCTCCTAGTTCTTATGTTCTTATGTATCTCCAGGTTTTTACACCCATATTTTTATCTTCTGAAGATCGTAGTTTGCGTCACAGGCAGCCATTTTGCAACTTGTTCAAGGGATCATCACACGTGTATGAGCCTAGATGGCAGGTTAACCAACTGTGATGTGCATCAGAGCTGCACTCCATACTTTACAACAGGAGATACTGGATAGCAACCAGAATGGGGAATCCTGAGGGATCATTTTCTTTGGGTTCTTTGTGGGTCCTATCGTGTAAAGTGTTCACAGATATAAATGCTAATATGTGATGTGGTGATGACATCAGTCAGTCATGTGTCCGACTCTCTCTCTCCTTCCCAGAGATTTAAACCATGCCAAGGAGCAACGTGCCTACTCTGTCACCTGTTTAGATGTAGTACCAATAAATAAGGGGTGAAGTAGATACCAGAGTATGTTCACTGTCTGTCTAAGAACAAGTCCCATGTCTGGAGTCCAAGACAGAAGGCCCCAATCTCAGAACAGGTAGCAGTCCAGAGATTAGACTACATAATCCAGACTGACAATCCTGTGTAGTACTGACAGAGTGCTGCACTGTGGGAAGTGCTGCCTTTCTGAATAGACATTCAACTGAGGCCCTGTCTAGCCTCTCATGTGAGCTTCAAAGATCCCACAGCAACAGCTGAAGTGTAATGGAATCCACTAAAAAGAATAAATTATCTTGGTTATTACCATGGTGCTGCAAGTGGGATCTTGCTGTGCACAAATTGGCTGCTGCATTCCCTACAGTACGACAGCGACTCCACTTCAGAAGTACTTCATTGGCTGTAAAATGCTTTTGGATATCCCCTGAAATCGTTTTTTTAAAAGCATGTCATAGAACCGAGTCTTTTCTTTCCTTCTGTACACTGGTCCCAGAGGATTGAAGCCAACTTTGTAGCTACTCTGCAGCCTTCCCAGCAGAGATCAGAAAACTTGACATTAAGCAGGATTTGAACGTGGGAGCGTTTCGACCTCAAGGGCTCAGTAATGCACACAGCAGTACACACTGCACTGTTTAATCTACTACGTTTCGTAGCAACAACTTATGCTTTGATTTCGGAAAAGGAATGAATGATATGTACTCATAGACAGACATGATCATCTTTTTAGAACAATAATAAATATCAAAGCAAAACACGTGGGGGGATTTTCCGTCCATTCTCATCAGTACAATCTTCTGGCTGCGCTGCGGACAAACCCCCACCGCTGGTTTCCCATGAAGTGGATTCAATGGCAACAGGACCACAAGATCCCACTGCCGGCCACTAGAAGGTTGCCTCCTGCCACCATGAAACACGCTGTGGTGGGACAGAAATCCACTCCCCCCTTCCCAATGGCATTCTAAATAATCACACACCAAACCAAAAATAAGTGATATATTAACTTATTTGTACATGACCACCCCTTGCCTAATGGAATAAACCACAAGGGGCAGCACGGTGGCACAGTGGGTAGCACTGCTGCCTAACAGCTCCAGGGACCCGGGTTCAATTCAGGCCTCGGATGACCGTCTGTGTTGAGTTTGCACTTTCTCCCTGTGTCTGCATGGGTTTCTTCCGGGTGCTCCGGTTTCCTCTCTCAGTTCAAGGCTGTGCAGGTTAGGTGAGTTGGCCATGTTAAATTCCCCCTTACAGTCAGAAAGATTGGGTGGGATTACTGGGATAGGGCAGGGGCATGGGCAATGGTAAGGTGCTCCTTTGGACGGTTGGTGTAGACTTGATGGGCTGAATGGCTTCCTTCTACACTGTAGGGATTCAATGGATTCGTCTACGATGCAGAAAACTCTTTGAAATGGAACAATACCAAATAAATAGTCAGGATTTTCCAACGGCGAAGGCAGTCCACCATCGGCTGGTGGGTTCGCCCAGCGCTGTGACTGGCGGGCCACGGGCGGGGGTGGGGGGGTGGGGAGAGCGGGGAACGGAATATTCCACACAATATCTTTCCTAAAATGAAAATGTGAGAAGCACGTCTGTTGACCTTGCAAGATATATACAAGGCTGCCTGGAGGAGTCCAATCCAATCTTTATTTGGCTCTGAGCCTGAAGGAGGAAGCCCCCTCCCATTGGAGTGAGTGGCTGGCCCATGACCAACAATTCTACAAGTTACCGATGGCCTTGGATGACGATGAATGATTCTTGGTCATTTGACTTCACTCATGCGTGTCCAACTTTCTTTTCGGAAATTGTAAGTATGGCACTGTGAGCAAGGGTAGAAAAGGCTCTCAGTCGACTTGGGTAAGTAGAACACAAGGCAGAAAATTCCCCTCTCAACAATCCCTAATGAATTGGAACGAAAAACAAAAATTGGTGAAAACATTCAGTAGGTCAGGCAGTTTCAGTGAGAACGGGTGAGTGAACATCTCCAATGTGGGCCTTTCATCAAAACTAAAGGGCATCAAAAATAAAGTGCATTTAATTGGGACAACCTGACTTTGTCACTGAATTACAGTATTGGCCTGTACTGACCTGACTTCGCAAAGACACTACGGAATTTTAATCTGTTCTTTAAGCCTAAGCTGCTCACTCTTTTTTTGAAATGTTTTTTCTTTATTTTACAATTTACCCATCCTGCCATTCTCCAGGGTTATCACACACTACTAAAGAGGAGCCTCAAAAAGAGAAAATGGGTTTACAAAAAGGAAAATAAACAAAAGGAAATAAAATTACAAAACAAATGAATACGTGCACACTCAAGAGTAATCTATGTGCAGGGGTGGTCAGTTGCTGCAACTGTACTGTTTTGATTCAGTACATGCTGCTTCCTGGTATTAGCACATACCAAGGGTGAGTTTGGCATCCACCTTGACATTGCCGGCGTGGTCACGGATGATCGCATCTCCGCTGCTTGTCCCATCTGGCTCCCTACTTTACTTGTGTTTGGTTGATCTTCGCCCCCCCAATCTCCACAACCTTGGACATAGAACGTACAATGCAGAAGGAGGCCATTTGGCCCATCGAGGCTGCACCGACCCATTTAAGCCTCACTTCCACCCTATCCCCTTAACCCAATAATCCCTCCTAACCTTATTGGACACTAAGGGCAATTTATCATGGCCAATACACCTAACCCGCAAATCTTTGGACTGTGGGAGGAAACCGGAGCACCCAGAGGAAACCCATGCAAACACGGGGAGAACGTGCAGACTCTGCGCAGACAGTGACCTAGCCGGGAATCGAACCTGGGACCCTGGAGCTGTGAAGCCATTGTGCTAGCCACTGTGCTACCTTGCTGTCCACGGACAACCTTGGACATGGACTCGATGAAGGTCGTCCAGTACCCGAAAAGTCTGGGGCAAGATCAGAACATTTTGGTGTGAGTGGTCGGGCCTCTCTGGCACCATTCACATTTTCCTCTACCTCTGGGAAGAACCCGCTCATGCGTGTTCTGGTTAAGTGCGCCCCGTGCACCACCTTTAGCTGCATTGGGCTCATCCATGCACATGAGTGCAGAGCTTCGATCCAGAGTCCTCCCTCATCTCCTTGCCCAGTTCCTCCTCACATTTCTCCCGTGCCTTGCCAAGGGGTGTGCGTACCTCTTCTAGTGCTGTTTGTACATGTTGACGCAGTTACCGTTCCCTAGACCACCTGCGGTCAGAAGTCTATCCAGTAGTGAGTGTCCTGGTATCTGGGGGAATGTCATTGTCTCTTTTTAAAGGAAATTTCTGATTAGTTTGCATCTTAGCTCATTCCCTTTCGGGAGTTAGAGCTTGTCCATGATTTTCCCCAGGGCTGCAACTCTGCCGTCTACATATAGGTCCCCTACCGTTATGTCCCTTCGACTTGTTTCCGACTTTTGAAGGAGGTGTCCACCGTCACGGGGAGGAATCTGTAATTTTTGCAGATGGGGGCCATGATAAACAGCGTGGTCAGTGGTGGAAGTGGTGCCATGGTTGGTCCCAAGTCCTCACCGTGACCACTACCACTGGGCGTTTTGAGCGTCTGGAGGGGTGGGAGTGTGGCCATGGCCAGCACACTGAGGGATATCCTCAGACAGGAACTCCCCACCTCCATCTTAACCCATTCTGCCTCCGGTTCCTTGAACCATCCCCATACCCTAACCAGTGGCAAACCAGTGGCAGAATTGGAGCTTTGGGAGGGCCAAGCCTCCCATGTGTCTCCTTCTTTGTAGCACCTTTTTCTTGATACCCCCCGACCCCACCACACACACACACACACATATACACACACAAACACTATGATTAGTTTATCGATTTTGGTGAAGAAGGCCTTGGGAATAAAGATCGAGAGGAATCTGAACAGGAAGAGGAACTTGGGCAGCATGTTAATCTTGATTGTCTGCACTCTTCCTGCGAGGGAGAGCAGGAGTGAGTCCCACTTTTATCGGTCCTTTTTTGCCTCCTCGACCAGATTCGTTAGGTTCCATTTATGGATCCATGCCCAGTTGTTAGCTATATGGCTCGCCAGTTATCGGAACTTGATCTGGGCCAGTTTGAATGGCAACTTCCCCAGCTCTGAATCCCCCTCTGTGGGTTCATGGAGAAGATTTTGCTCTTGCTCATGTTATGGGCCAGGGTTT
The DNA here is from genome assembly GCF_902713615.1 of Scyliorhinus canicula. Classification (NCBI taxonomy): domain Eukaryota; kingdom Metazoa; phylum Chordata; class Chondrichthyes; order Carcharhiniformes; family Scyliorhinidae; genus Scyliorhinus; species Scyliorhinus canicula. The sequence goes on along the minus strand of NC_052160.1, from coordinate 60,941,197 downwards.
AGAGAACCCCAAAGTGCATCATGGAGTTCACCTGACCCTCAACTTTTAATAGATTGTGGTATGAGAAGCACACTCAACAGGTGTGGTACAGCAGAAATCGAAAGTATTTTTTAAAGCAAAACACTGTTTAGTCTTTGAACTCAAGTTAATCTTTTTAAAACATACAGTGAACATCTCAGCAACCATTAATTCAAATACAACCCCCAAAGAGTACAACTCTAAGTAATCCTTAAGCTTTCCTTTTAACATCCATAAGACTTTTAAAAAAACCTTTCAACAGACGCACATCAGGTTTAAATGCACTACTGAGAACAGTCATCACTCTGAATTCACCAAATGATCAAGAGATATTACACATTATTTGGCTGGCTGCAGCTTCAACACTGAAACAAACCAAAAGACACAGACACACCCAAGCTTTTCACAAAGTGAAACTAAAAAGCAGAGCCAGAGCTCAGCTCCACCCACACTCTGATATCACTGCTCCACCCACACTCTGACATCACTGCAGTAACTTTAGCAGACTACCATTTCTTAAAGTGACATTCCCATGACACTCAGGGTACGTTTGTAACATGAGAAGACTCCGATTTCCCTTAGTAGTTCCATTTTTTGTCCCAAACTGGCCAAGGGGTTTGAGGCGTAGAGGAGCAGGTCATCTGGGTAGAGTGAGACTCTATGGTCTCCTGTAGCAGGGATAGTGGGCACCCCTGCCTCATGCCTCTGTGCAGCCAGACTCTGGGGCAGCACGGTAGCATGGTGGTTAGCATAAATGCTTCACAGCTCCAGGGTCCCAGGTTCGATTCCCGGCTGGGTCACTGTCTGTGCGGAGTCTGCACGTCCTCCCCGTGTGTGCGTGGGTTTCCTCCGCGTGCTCCGGTTTCCTCCCACAGTCCAAAGATGTGCAGGTTAGGTGGATTGGCCATGATAAATTGCCCTTAGTGTCCAAAACTGCCCTTAGTGCTGGGTGGGGCTACTGGGTTATGGGGATAGGGTGGAGGTATGGGCTTGGGTAGGGTGCTCTTTCCAAGAGCTGGTGCAGAATTGATGGGCCGAATGGCCTCCTTCTGCACTGTAAATTCTATGAAATCTGTAAATTAGTTCCAGGGTTGGGGCTGTGAAGTACTATCGATTCAACTCCAGTATGGAGTTGACCAGCTGCTGCCTAACTTGCCCTCTCCTCCCTACCCCTGAGTGCCTACATGCTATTATTACCCCCCCTTATCACTGCCTTCAGTACTTCCCAGAATGTGGAGGGTGAGACCGCCTCATTCTGGTTGCAGGTTACATACCTGTCGATGGCTTGTGACATTCTCTCACACAATGGCTTGTCGGAAGGAAAGCTGCATCTAGCCTTCATGAGGGGACATGGGGACCTGTCTGTCTCCAATCTCACATCCACGGGGTGTGCTGGGTGATCGGAGATGACTATTGCAGTGTATTCTGTGTCCTTACCACCCCTGGAAGCACTGTTTCCCCAATATAAAGAAGTCGATTCTGGTGTGGAATCTGTGGACCTGGAAGAAGAAGGAGAACTTCTCTCTTGGGTGTGTGATTCCTCCCTGGATCCACCGCCCCCATATGCTCCATAAAGGCGCTCACTTCTCTCGCCATGGTCAATTGTTTCCCTGATTTGGGGCTGGATCTGTCTGTCTATGGACCCTGTACACAGTTGAAGTGTCCGCTCCCTGCCCCCATGATGAGTTGGTAAGATTTCTGCTATGGTCTTTTTTTATAAAGTCTGCATCGACCCAGTTTGGGGCGTACACATTCACAAGCACCACTGGTGCACCTTCCAGGACACCGCTGACCATGGCATACCGTCCCCCGGGCCGTCACTGTGTTTTTCACTGTGAATATTGTCCTCTTATTTAACAGTTTGCCCACCCCCCCCCCCCCCCAACCCCCAACCCTCATTCCGTAACACACTTGGTAGGTCAGTCCTATCCAACTCTTTCTTACCCTCAGTCGGTCCTTCTCTCTCAAGTGTGTCTCTTGGAGGAAGACTATGTTGGCCCTCAGGCTTTTCAGATGGGCGAAGACTCTGGATCTTTTCACTGGGCCATTGAGCCCCCTTCTATTCCAGGTGACTATCCTGGTTCAGGGTTTCTGTCCCCCCCACTCCTGCGGGGTCATCCATACTCACCATGTGGATCGACACTGCTCTCTGGATTTTCCTTTTGTTCAGGAGCCATTCAAGATGGATGTGCCCCTGCACTCCAGGGTTTCCCTTTGTTTGGGGACCATCCAAGATGGCTGTCATTGGTTCTTTTGTTCCTGCCGTCGCCATGTGTGACCTGTTGCAACCAGCATTCCATCTTCCCATCCCCCCTTTATTCCCCGATTACCCCCCTGGGCTTGTCTATCCTGCCTGTTTCCGCCCCCCTCGTGCCCTGTGGGCTTCCCCCCCCCCCCCCCCCCCCCCCCGCTACTCCCCCGCTCACTGATCCTCCCAGTGTTTCCTTCCTCCCCCTCTTCTCCCCGCCTAGTGTTGAGCCCGTCCTTTCTGCCAGGCACTTCCTCCCATGCGCCCTCACCCCCCCCCCCCCCCCCCCCGCCCCTTACATCCCTGTACTAACATGTTCGCCAGCGTGGTACCTCCCCCCCCCCCCACCCCCACCACCCTCCCCCCAGACCCGGTGTGACTCCTCCATTTCCCACCCGTTCTTTTTCTATCCCCTCCCCCCTCCCTTCCTGGTTTTGTCCCCTTCTGCTCTCTCCCCTTCCTTCTTGGACATTCATTCATGCCAAAGCAAACTAAATTTATCATTGACCCTGGTCCATATATGTGCTTTACCTTTGTGGCTTGCCCAGCCCGTTCCTGTGGTAAACTCCTCCGCTTCTCCTGGCATGGTGAAATAATGTTCCCTGTTTTGTTAGGTCACCCACAGTTTGGTCGGGTATAACATCCCGCACCATAGCTTGCTATTAAATAGAGCTGTTTTGGCCCTATTAAATTCAGCCCGGCTCTTGGCCAGGTCAGCCCCAAAGCCTTAGTAAACGTGGATCGTCAGCTCTTCCCAAATGCAAGGCCGTGGGTTTCGTGCCCAGCTCAGGATCCGCTCTTTGTCTTGAAACCAGTGGAGCTTGGCGATAGTGGCCCATGATGATTCTCCTGCTTTGGGCATCACCAGAGCGACCTTTGGGCCCTGTCCACTTCTGGGGGCTTGGGAAGCTTTCACCCCTGACCAGCTTACCCAGCATCTCGGCCACCTACTCAGTAAGGTTCATGCCCACAGTGCCCTCCGGTAGTCCTACAATCCTGGGGTCTAGGACAGCTCATCGCCGCCGACTCATCGCCGCCGACTCATCGCCAGCCCAACTCATCGCCAGCCCAACTCATCGCCAGCCCAATAAAAACAGTACAGTCAACAGACTTCTTAACAGCGCTCTGGAGTGAATGGAATCTATTTAAACCAACAGATTCTTAACATGTAGGGAGGGAATGTAGGGTGGGACAAACACAGACACAGGAGAATGTGCAAACTCCACACGGACAGTCAGCGTGGGCCGGTATCGAACACGTTTCCTCAGTGCCGTGAAACAGCACTGCTAACCTTTGTGCCACCGTGTCGCCCATTTTCTTCCTACCAGACCTGGTTAACATTCTGCTTCGTAAACCATTTCTAACGAAGGTATTATCACTTTAATGATCCTGAAATTCAAAATCGACATTGCACATTGCTTCTGAATCATTCATTCGGCACATTAGCTATACCAGAAACTTTAGGCCTACAAACATGTCATTTGAAGCACATTTTGAAGTCTACTCGCTTCAATCGGAAAACTGGGAAATTAGATTAATCTCAAATAATTACCGGGCGTTTCTAATAGAAACGGATACTACAATGAACAAAATAATATTTGCTGTTCATTTGCACTGGCAACTTTTCAATTTTGTCTGAGAAAATGTAAACGAAGGCCTCAAATCTTAGCAGCAGCTTTGAAGTGACAATAGAAATGAGCATAAGGATCAGATCCAAGCACTGCTCCAACATCAGATTCCACTTCTGATTACTTACATTTCATTGTTACAATCAGCAAAATGGGAGGTAGCGAACATCGCTAGAAAAACTAGGCTGCCACTTTAATCAGCTGTGGCATATCTGATTATCAACCGTCAGCAAAAAAACATTCTACTTTGTGCTAACAATCAGGTGCAGTGTGCATTTATAGTTTGTCTATAAAACCCACAGCCTGTTGCATGTTATCAAAATGTGTGTTGTTCTTTCAGTTACCCTTTCAGTATCACAAGTACTTTCACTTCCCAACGTTCTCTGTCGGACCATTGGCTGACCTTAACTAAACTTCTTCAGCGTGGAAACTTCCTACCTACAGAGTGTATAAATATAACAATGTCATCAATTATGCTGCATTCAAGGCCGCGGAGGGTATTCACTGGCGCAAACATCTAGTGTAAACTTCGTGTATTCAAATCAGCTCTGCAGCTGCTCTGGTTCTACCAAAATCCCCCATTTATTTAGTCGGACAATATAATCAATGGTTTACTCTGCCTCACAGGTTGTGAACCAGAAATGCCAGCAAACTGCAAACTGGCAATGAAATAGAAATTCTGAGTATTTTAACCTCCATTAATTTTTATTGAATTTGAAATACCACCGGTCTGAACTGAGATATAACTTGGTTCGCCGGCCGGTCTATCTATCAAATGCTTGGTACGGGCCGTTCAAAAGTTACCCGCCGCCGACAGCTTTTACCATGAATTTCAAAATACCACTGGTCTGAACTGTGATATAACTTGGTTCGCCGGCCGGTCTATCTATCAAATGCTTGGTACGGGCCGTTCAAAAGTTACCCGCCGCCGACAGCTTTTACCATGAATTACCATGCATTTCAATTTTTAGTTGGGCTGGCGATGAGTTGGGCTGGCGATGAGTTGGCTGGCGATGAGTTGGGCTGGCGATGAGTTGGCTGGCGATGAGTTGGGCTGGCGATGAGTTGGGCTGGCGATGAGTTGGCTGGCGATGAGTTGGGCTGGCGATGAGTTGGCTGGCGATGAGTTGGGCTGGCGATGAGTCAGCGGCGATGAGTCGGCGGCGATGAGTCGGCGGCGATGAGTCGGCGGCGATGAGTTGTCCCATTCCCCAATCCTGAGGTTCTGAGGGGCGACCTTTTCTCTTGGTCCTCCACCTCCCCCCTTGAGCACTTCCTGTGCTGCCTCCAGCCTTGTGATCGCTGCTGCCGCGAGGTGATCTGGTCTCCGTCGTCGGTCGCCCTAGAGTTCTCGCATCATTACTTCCTGCACCGTCGCTGCATCCTGTCCAGCCTCTCTTTGAAGGGCGCCAGGTTGTCTGCGACTGCCAACTTTATCGCTGCCATCATTTCTTTCTTTATGGCATCTCTGTGTTTTAAGAGCTCCTATGTTAGCAGCTCCATCCATTGCCCCCATTGGTGGGTAAACCAGTGTCTGTATCGGGGGCTCCACTCTCTCCGTCATATCTTGTTCTGCCTCGCTCCTCGTGTCTGCTGTCTCGTCCTTTCTTTCCTGGCTCTTGCTTCTCTTATTCTTTCTTTGACCCTTTTGATGGTTCGAGGGCACATCATTATAATAATCGCTGACTATCACAAGTAGGCTTCAATGAAGTTACTGTGAAAAGCCCCTAGATGCCACATTCCAGCGCCTGTTTGGGAGGCCGGTACGGGAATTGAACCCGCGCTGCTGGTCTTGTTCTGCATTACAAGCCAGTTGTTTAGCCCACTATGCTAAACCCACCCCTTTTTCTTCGGGTATGTGGTGTTTTCAGGGGCTGGTGGGGGGGCGGTGTTTTGTTGACTTAGTGGCCAATTTTTGGACTAAAAGTACTTCAATGCATATCCTTGCCACCGGAAGTCCAGCTGTTCACCCACCTGTCACTCACCTCTTTCTGGGATGTACCTTTGAAACGTAAAGAGGTTCATTTTAAGCAGCTCTGTCACACAGGGCCCAGTGCTCTGTAGGCTGGTCCCAGGGATAACTATCAACTACACTGAGATAACTATCACCTGTTGCTGCTACTCAGTGAGAAGCGCTCTTTGGTCTGCCCGAAGATGCTGGTCATCTGCAGCAAAGAGCTGGCAACAGCCAAGTGTAGCAGAACCGGCACATTCTAAGGTCCAGGACCACTTGCCGAGGGGCACACTAAAGCAATGGGCAGCCACTGCAAAGGCACAATGGGCCACTGTCTAAGGCCCTCCCATCACAGTACACGGTGGGATGGGAAAAGAAGGTTGCACGCACCAGAAAATGACATGAAATGCAAATGTAAATGCAACCTGCGATGGCAAGTCTAATGAGGGACCACATGCACCGTATGGGAAAAAAACTATCTGCTTTCCATTTTTCGTAATGTTAAATTGAACCCTAATGCATTTCTGCACATTTTACGAATGAAGTATGTTTTTGGAAAAGCTGCCTCAAAGTTTGTTTTAGAATTGGATGATAGAAGCCTGCTGTACTGCTTTAATTTTCATCCTTCTCAATCTGAGGCAGGTCCATTTTATTAGAGTTTAATGTTGTGACGTTTCAGAAGTGTAAAGCATGGAAAATGAGTCGATGATAGATAGTGTTCATCTCTTTGATTCAGAGACATGAGGGAAGTGGAACAGAGCAAACTGCATTCCCCCGCACCCCCAATTGCATCTGGAGTTTGTGAAAACACAAATTAAAATCCAAGAGCTTCACCATAAACAAATCTATTCTTCCTTGGGACATATTCGTTGAAACACATCCATCAGTTTTTGAGATATGTTGTTTATTGACAAACAGGGTGAAAACATTACCATTGGCCACTTCAGTAACAATGGAGCCAGAAGGAATTGGAGGTGCGTTGCCAAACCGACAGAATTGTCCTGGAGTCTTCGGGGACTGAAGATTAATCCCTGGATTCTGTTGTCAGCAACCCAGGAGAAAGAACAGAGGCACAGAGAAACAATTGTGTCTCTTTACATTCCCTTCAAGTCCTTTGATTTATTAGCTGCAAAAAGTCTTCGCGATAGAAGAAAAATATCTGTTTCGCTAACAGCCACAAATAAACCAATTTGTTAATAAAGAGCTTGCTCCCTTTCTAATTATCTGTGAGAAGACAGAGTCCCTGGAGGACCGATCAATGGTTGGGGCGGTGTTTAGCTGAAGATCATGGGATGAAATCTCTAGGAATACCACTAACTGGAGTTGGCAACCTTAAACAAGAGTGGTCCTCCCAACTCTAGTGAAGGCTTCTGCTGGTCTGGCTGGCACACCCCCGACGACAAAGTGATTGCTGGGGATTTGTAAAGACTCTTTATCATGTAACAATAAATTTACACAGAATCACAGAATTATTACAGAAGGAGGCCATTCAGCCCATTGTTTCTGCACTGTCTCTCCAAATGTGCAACTCACCCAGTGCCATTCTCCCTCTTTCTTCCCATAACCCTGCACATAAGGTAACAGTCTATTTCCTTTGTGAATATTTCAATTGAACCTGCCTTCGCCACATTCTGAGAGTGTGTTCCAGATCCTAAACACTTGCTTCCCGAAAATTGTTTCCCTCACTTTTGCTTCTTTTACAAATTACTTTAAATCTGTCCCCTCTCGTTCTCAACCCTTTCACCAATGGGAAGTTTCTCCCCATCTACTCCGTTCAGACCTCTCTTGATTTTGAACACCTTTATCAAATCTCCTCTCAGCTTTCTTTACTCCAAGGAAAATAGTCCCACATTCTCCAATCTCTCTTTGTAACGGAAGTTCCTCATCCATGGAATTGCCTGAATCTTTTCTGTACCCTTTCTAATGTCTTCACATCCTTCCCTAAAGTGCGATGCCCAGAACTGGGCACAATACTTCAGCTGAGGCCAAACGTCTACAAATTCAACACAACATCCTCACTCTTGTACTCTATGCCCAGGATAGTTCAGGGTTGCTTTGACTAAATCCCCTCAGCTGCTGTGAATTTTGGATGAAAGTTTGCTTCAAGCTGTAATCGTTGAGTGATGTACCAGCACTTATGGGTAACAGTGTTGGAGTTGTCGCCTGGCTATATGAGTGGGAGGCCTGACTGGCTTTAACTCAGCAGCACCTCAGCCAAAAGTTGCCAGTTCTATTGCCACTCTGAATAATCTGAGCTCATGCAGCAGCAGGAATGCCAACCCTCTAAGGTTTGCTCTGGAGGCTCCAGGAATGAGAGATAAATCTGCAAGGCACTGCGCGACGCAACCAAAAGAAAAATCAAAGAGTCAGCTTTTTTCAATTCAATTTTACGGGATATGGACTTCGCTCGCTAGGCCAGATTGTGTTGCTCCTCCCTAACTGCTGCAGTCCATGTGGTACAGGTGCACCCACAGTGCTGTTGGGGAGGTAGGTAGCAGCGGCCACAATAAGATTGAATTTTACATCCAATTTGAAAGAGAGAAGAATGGATCTAAGAGAAGCGTTTTAAGGGCAACTATATGCGAATATGAAAGTTGAGTTGGCTGAAGTCATCATGTGGGCTTCGCTGGCTAGGCCTGCATTTATTGTCGATCCCTAATCGCTCTTGTGAAGGTGGTACTGAGCAGCCTTCTTGAACTGCTGCAGTCCCTGAGGTGTAGATACATTAACAGTGTTGTTAAGGAGGGAGTTCCAGGATTGTGACCCAGCGACAGTGAAGGAGCAGTGATACAAGTCAGGATGGTGAGTGATTTGGAGAGAATCTTCCAAGTGGTGCTTTTTCCATGTACCTGCTGCCCTTGTCCTGCTAGATCAGGGGTGGGCAAACTACGGCCCGCCAAAGGTTTTTATGCGGCCCACCAAGTCATTAAAAAAAAAAAAAAAAAAAATTTTTTTTAATTTGTTTTTCTTTTTAAATTTTTTATTATTTTTTTTTAAGGTTAATGGGGGGGGGGGGGGGGAGCTGTTGGGTTACTTACTGGTATAGGGTGGATACGTTGACTTGAGTAGGGTGATCATTGCTCGGCACAACGTCGAGGGCCGAAGGGCCTGTTCTGTGCTGTACTGTTCTATGTTCTATATGAGGCGCCCAGAATCATAACCGGGTGAAGTAATTATTTTACTTAATATACTATGCGGCCCTTTAAAATTGTGAATTTCTGAATGTGGCCCTTGCACGGAAAAGTTTGCCCACCCCTGTGCTAGATAGTTATGGGTTTGGTAGGTGCTGCCTAAGTAAGTCTTGTTGAGCACCTGGGATACGCTTTGTAGGTGGGGAAACCCTGCTGCTATGGTGGGTTGGTGGTGGAGGGAGTGAATGCTTGTGGAAGGGGTGCAATCAAACAGGGTTGCTTTGTCCTGGATGGTGTTGATCTTCTTGAGTGTTGTCAGAGCTGCACTCATCCAGGCAAGTGGAGAGTGTTCCATCATACTCCAAACTTGTGACTTGTAGGTAGTGGACAGGCTTTGGGGAGTCAGGAGGTGAGTTAGTTGTCGCAGGATTCCTAGCCTCTGATCTGTTCTTGAAGCCACAGTATTTATATGGCTAGTCTAGTTCAGTTACTGATCAATGGTAACCCCCCCAGGATGTTGATAGTGGGGGATTCAGTGATGGTAATGCATTTGAATGTCAAGGTGCAGTGATTTGATTCACTCTTATTGGAGATGGTCATTGCCTGGCACTTCTGTGGCGCGAATATTACTTATTACTTGTCAGCCCAAGCCTGGATATTGTCTAGGTCTTGCTGCATTTGCATGTGAACTGCTTCAGCATCTGAATAGTCATGAATGGTGCTGAACATTATCCAATCATTAATGAACATCCCCACATCTGACCTTATGTTGGAAGGAAGGTCATTGAAGCAGCTGAAGATGGTTGTGCCTAGGACACTACCCTGAGAAATTCCTGTAGTGATGTCCCGACACTGAGATGACTGACCTCCAACCATTTTCACTTATGCTCGGTATGACTCCAACCAATGACTCCAGTTTTGCTCGGGTTCCAAATGCCTCAACAGATTTATTTATTTTAAAAGCAAACAAATTTCTATTCAGACCCCACATCAAAGACACCTAATCCTTTAATAACCCCTCAAAACTGTCAGTCAAACTACAAACCCTGCCCAGTTAATTGTGGATTTTGAAAATCAGCCAAACATCCAAAATGATATCGAGCTCTTGGAGAAATGTTAACAAAGAATTATTTTGAAGCCACATGACCAGATGGGAATGTTTTTTTAACCTACACTAGATGGCCTCTTAATCAGGGTAGTCCAGCAAAGGGTAATTTTCAACTCTTAATGACGGTTTAAGCCTGTTTCATCATGCTTAAAGATTGAAAGGTTTAAAAGGCCTCAAATCTTGACACTTCAGACCTAATCTCCCCTGCAACAGTGTTTATGTTTACTCCATAGATTTATGACCCCCAAACTGGGGGTTAAGATCCGTGCAGCAGCCAAAGTGGGGACAGTTTGAACTTAGTGCTAAGTTCAAATGGCTGTTTGGGTTTCCCTCTTGCGTGACCCATGCTCCGCACCCTTTCCCCACTGTTGGGAATCCAGCCCCAGCTATTGCTCCAAAGTTTACTTTTCAACAGATTCACAATGATTCTTCAGTACTTTAACACAGCAAAATGTCCCGAGGTGCATCACAGAGCATTAACAGAGAAAAAAAACTGACTTTCAAACCATTAGGATATGTGGCCTGCCTGAAAGGAAGAGGGAGATTTACAGAGGTGGAGGGGTTTAGGGAGGTAATGTCAGGGCTAAGGATCTAGGTGGCTGAAGGCACAGACTCCCTGGTGGTGAAAAGGAAGCCTGGGATGCACAAAGGCCAGAATTGATAGAACCCAGAGATCACAAAGGGTTTTTTGGGCTCGAGGAGGTTACAGAGGTAGGGAGCAGTGAGGTCACGGAAGGAATTGAACAGGAGGATGAGAATTTTAAAACTGAGGTGATGGTGGGGACAGAGAGCCAATGTAGATCAACACGTCCGCTCACCCGGCTCCACATTCAGGCAAGAATGGAAGTTCTTCTTACCGAAGAGTGATATGTTGTGCAATGCGAATTCGGCATGTGGCAAGTAAGGTACAGGATTTTTAAGGGGTTCTCCAAATGAGCACTTTGAATTAGTGCCATTCTCCCGGCTTTTCCTATACCCCCGCACATTGTTCCTATTCAAATAATTATCCCATGCCCTCTAGAATGCCTCGATTGAACCTGCCTCCACCGCAAACTGAGAGTTTGAAAGGTGAGAGGTGGGTCAGTACTGCTCATTTAAATCAACTTTAATTTACCACTTTAAATGTGGCCGGTGTGCTCTCCAGCAGCCAGTGCAAGGAGCTGTCTCAATATGGGAGGTGACCTGAAATTTGTGCAGTTGTTCTGCCCTCGGGGGCAGTGGGCTGGTTAGCACTCGAAAAACAGATGCTATGTAGCTGAATTAAATGATTTTAGCTTGTATTTTCTGATTAGTGTTTTGTAAATGCGGGAAATGCAGTCAGAAATCCAGGTTAATATGCTCACAGAAAGGAAGCAGATCGCAGGTCTCCCGTGAGTCAAACTTGGCACTTGCTCCAGACTGTCATCGAAAAGCTTTTGTTCAAATAAATTATACATCCATAAAGGACGTTACACTGAGTTGGACGGACATGTTGCTGTGGTAGTCAAGATCAGTGATGGCAAATCTCTTTCTTGGAGACCTGCACACTGTCAGAGATGACCCCTATTCCGTTCTTGGAGAACAGTGTACTTGGAGAACTTCCAATCAAAGACAATTAGGAAAAAAAGGTACAGTGGAACTCTCAACGCAAGAATTAGGTCCTATTTCCAGCAGTTCCCAATCAACTTTAGCTTGATAGTATAGAAGGCAACGAACAAGCTGAAATGTTGTGCTACCCTCCTTTCCCTAACACTTCCCACCTTTCCAAAGTCTGTTAATGCTAAAATCAAAAAATAAACGTGACTGAACATTTAAGTTCCAATCTGTGGTTTCCTTTTCAAACTGTAGGTTGGCACAGTGTCATTGGAGGACCATTCCTGTGTGTGTGTTCTTCCTGATGGGTTTGACCGTTTTGCCTTTTGCCTGATTTCTGATAAAGCCTGAAGTGCTTTTCTCCTTTGCCTTTCTTTCAGTTCCTTTAATCTTTCCTCCATGCTGGTCCCAGCCTCAAGGTGTTTGACAGCTTCTTCACTGCCATGGGTTTCTCTGTTGATAACAGATTTTGCACTGGGTTCACCAGGCCTGGAGATAAGTCCTCGGCCTTGTCGGTTAAACTGTTTCTCTCCACCATTCCTCATCAATCCTGGCAAGACTGGATCTGTGAGAGGGGGTGGGGCATGTGGGGATATAAATCAAGGTTAGCGTATTTTCACAGCTATCTTGCTCAGTGGAATCTCGACTAATTAGATCACTCAGAAGAACAGTCAGAAAGCACTGCTCCATTCAAAGGGTAGACAATCTGGAACCTCGTAAGCTGTTGTAGCTTGTGGCGAACGTATTACTGCTACCATTCACCATTGTATTACATTATATTACATTGTATCATGTTGGTGCCCTTGTGGGCTCTGCCAATGGCTCCGCCCCCTCGGGGGAGGTATATAGATCTGCTGCCTGTAGGCGGCACTCAGTAGCAGAGCAGTCGCAGGCAGGTACAGTTCTAGCTGACTAAAACCACTGTTCACTTCAACTCTCCGTCTCGTGTGAATTGATGGTCGCATCATAACTACAGATCAATTCACACAAAATGTCAAAACGGAGGTTGATACGCTTTTACTGAACTAGGGCAGAGATGTATTCAGGGTTAGGGAACCAAGGGAGGTAGCTGGAGTTAAGACACATAACTGGCAAATTAAAGTAAGTAAAGTCGCCCTAGTCCCAGATGACCATTGGCTGCTTTCCCCTTTGAGGAGAAGAGCTGACTGGTGGTGATTTAACCTGAGGGTCATCACACCTCAGGCAAGGGGCAAGGTTGAGAAGACGGGGCCTTGCTCTGCATCACAAACCAGCTGGTCAGCCAACTGAGCTAAACCAGCCTCCCTACATGAGTTAATTAAAAAGTGTGGAGCTGGCTCCAGGGGAAGGATAGCTCAGCCAACCTTGTTGTCATGTGCCCCACATTCCTAAGCCTTCTTTGTTGGACTGCACAGAATGAATTTTCAAGCTACACTGAATTACGGTTCTGTCATTCCTTCCCAACTGAAATCCAGCACTGTGTGTGTACCGACATGACGTGAACTGCAGCAATTCAAGAAGGTGATCAATTTGTCCAGGGGAAATTAGTGATGGAAAATAAATGCTGGCCTAACGTTGCATAAAATGACAGGAAAACAACCACCAGTATAGGAGTGTGAGCATCACTGTGGAACAGTACCCCAGTATCTGAGTGTGTCAATGACAGTGAAACTGTACCCCAGTATCAGTGGGTGCTGATGGACTATGAAACTGTGCCCAGTAACTGTGGGTGCTGATTGACTATGAAACTGTACCCCAGTATCTGTGGGTGCTGACTGCCTATGAAACTGTACCCCAGTATGTGTGGGTGCTGATTGCCTGTGAAACTGTACCCCAGTATCTGAGTGTGTCAATGACAGTGAAACTGTACCCAGTATCTGTGGGTGTCAATGACAGTGAAACTGTACCCCACTATCTGTGGGTGCTGGTTGACTATGAAACTGTACCCCACTATCTGCGGGTGCTGATTGACTATGAAACTGTACCCCAGTATCTGTGGGTGCTGATTGACTATGAAACTGTACTCCAGTATGTGTGGGTGCTGATTGACTATGAAACTGTACCCCGGTATCTGTGGGTGCTGATTGACTATGAAACTGTACCCCAGTATCTGTGGGTGCTGATTGACTATGAAACTGTACCCCAGTATCTGTGGGTGCTGATCGACTGTGAAACTGCACCCCTCTATCTGAGTGTGTCAATGACAGTGAAACTGTACCCCAGTATCTGTGGGTGTCAATGACAGTGAAACTGTACCCCACTATCTGTGGGTGCTGATTGACTATGAAACTGTACCCCACTATCTGTGGGTGCTGATCGACTGTGAAACTGCACCCCTCTATCTGAGTGTGTCAATGACAGTGAAACTGTACCCAAGTAACTGTGGGTGCTGACTGACTATGAAACTGTACCCCACTATCTGAGTGTGTCAATGACTGTGAAACTGTACCCCAGTATCTGTGGGTGCTGATCGACTGTGAAACTGCACCCCTCTATCTGAGTGTGTCAATGACTGTGAAACTGCACCCCAGTATCTGTGGGTTCTGATTGACTATGAAACTGTACTCCAGTATCTGTGGGTGCTGATTGACTGTGAAACTGTACCCCAGTATCTGTGGGTGCTGATTGACTGTGAAACTGTACCCCAGTATCTGTGGGTGCTGATTGACTGTGAAACTGTACCCCAGTATCTGTGGGTGCTGATTGACTATGAAACTGTACCCCAGTATCTGTGGGTGCTGATTGACTGTGAAACTGTACCCCAGTATCTGTGGGTGCTGATTGACTATGAAACTGTACCCCAGTATCTGTGGGTGCTGATTGACTATGAAACTGTACTCCAGTGTCCGTGGATGTCGATAACAGTGAAACTGTACCCCAGTATCTGTGGGTGCTGATTGACTATGAAACTGTAACCCAGTATCTGTGGGTGCTGATTGACTATGAAACTGTACCCCAGTATCCATGGATGTGAATGGCTGTGGAACTGTATCTCAGGATCTGAGGGTCTGTACCCCAACTCTGTGGGTGCTGATTGACTGTGAAACTGTACACCAGTATCCGAGGGTGTCAGTGGCAACTTATCATGATTATACTTTTAAGTAAATATTAACCACAAAAGCTATGTGGAACGCAAACAGGCCATTGGGCCCTTTCAGTCCATACCATCATTTCATCTCAGTTTGAGCCCTCTATCATCTTTCAGCATCAGATTTAAAGTGGAGATAAGGATTAATACAATTTCTCCACCATAGTCCAACAATCTACCGCAACCTGAACAAACATATGGATAACAAGTCATGTGTATGGCTCCTCTACCTTTGATAATTTTTGGGAAAACTATAGGTGAAGGGCAAAGACGACGAAGCTAAACTGTAATAAGGACAGGATATATGACAAACTGTTGACTGGGTGTTTTGGAAAATATTTGGACAGAAAGGGGCAGTGTTGGGCACTGCAAATGGATTGGCAGTTCGATCGGCAGGGCAAGGAGATAAAAGAATCCTTTAAAGCCACTGTTGAGGAAGCTTTGGGCCCAATTTGGGAGCAGTTAGTGAAGAACCCGAACGTGGTTAAAGCGCAGGGTGAGACATTGAAGGGGGTTGAGGGGGCCTTGTCGCAGCACGGGGATTGGCTTGCCTCATTGAAGGCTGAGTTGCTGATGGTATCGGATAATAATGGCCTGAGACTGAAGGTGGATGATCTGACAGGTCAAGGCAGTTAAACCTCAGATTGGTGGGGGTGCCGGAGGGTTTGGAGGGCTCAAAGCTGACCTAATACGTTTTGGAGATGTTTGCTCAGTATGTGGGCGGGGATGAGGTGTTCTTCCCTCCGGAATTGGACACAGCTCATTGGGCGATCAGGTAAAAGCCAAGGCCGACTGAACCACCAGGAGAGGGTCCTGGAGTGGGCGAAGAGGATTCAGACTATCGACTGGGATGGAACATGGTGCAGTTTAATCAGGACATTGGGACTGAGCTAGCGAAGAGGCATGCGGCCTTCAACAAGCTAATGGCTATTTTCTACAGCAAAGGCATGCGATTTGGGGTGGTGTACCTGGTGAGGTTGCGGGTCACCATGGACCCGAAAGGTCACTTTTTCAATATGCCAGAGCAGGCAGAGGCTTTCATCAGAGAGCAGAGGTTGGGCCACTGTGAGGAGGACTGTCTGGAACTCTGTGTATAAAGGGGGGTATTCCGTACTTATGCTTTTCTGCTTTTGGGTTTTATCTGTTTTGGGGCTTTGTCGGGGGGGGGGCTTTAATAAAATATGGGAATTGTTCAGTTTGTTCTGGAAGGGGAAGAGCTTTGTTAATGGTGGTGGGGTTTAGGCGTGTTGTTGGGGAGTGTGGACTGGAAAAGATGTTGGTTTTGAACGGCTGTTGGAGGAGGGGCTTGGCTGGGAGTCACTTTGCTAGCAACAAGGAGAGGAGAGGCTAGTGAACAGGTGTGGGGTGGGGGAGAGGCTGCAATCTGATGGGCCTGTTTGGATGGGTTGCAATGGACCTAGCTGGTTGTTCATGTGGTGGGGGGATGGTGGTGGTGGTGGGGGGGGGGGGGGGGGGGGGGGGGAGAGAATGTTACAGCAGGCATCTTTGGGGGAGGGTGGCAGAGGAGTGCTAACAGTGTCCAGGGTTTTTTCTTTGTTCCACCTTAGGGGTGGGGCTGGCGGCCATTTTAGGTGGGCCTGGAATCTGGGAATTTCGGCTGGAACATTAAGTCACGTTCTCAATGGCTGACTTGAGGGGAGGCGGTGGGTAAGGGACCCCCAAGAAGGTTGATCACCTGGAATGTGTGAAGCTTGGGTGTCCTGTGAAGAAAGCATGGGTTTTTCCTATTTGAAAAGTTTGAGGGCCGATGTGCTGTTCCTACAGGATACACACCTGCGGCTGCAGGACCAGATCAGGTTGCTGATGGCTTGGGTGAGCCAGGTTTTTCATTGAGGATAGTAGGGCAAAGGGGGCTGGCGATTCTGGTCAGCAAGCTGCTTCGTTCTCAGGCTGGTCGGTGGTGGCTAATCATGGGGGTCGTTATGTGATAGTTACAGGTACGTTGGAAGGGAAGGTGGTGGTGTTGGTGAATGCCCCAAATTGGGCTGACATTAAGTTGATGAAAAGGCTTCTATTCTGCAGTTGGATATGCACCAGCTGAGTTTAGGGGGGAATTTTAACTTTGTTTTGGATCCAAAGTTAGATCGCTCCAGGCCAAGGTCGCCGATTCTTTCAGGGATGGCAGCATTCATGGAAGAGACAGGAGGGGTGGATCCGAGCGGTTTGTAAACCAGGGGTGCGGGGAGGAGTTTTCATCTTTTCTGCCAGTGCACAAGGTATACTCAAGGATTGACTTCTTTGTTTTGGCTAAGTCTTTGCTCCCTGGGGTAAAACGTGTGGAATATTCAGTGGTGGTCATTTTCGGACCATGGGCCGCACTGGGTAAATTTGAAGCTGGGGGCAGGTTAGGTATAGCACGGGGGCTGGAGGTTGGATGTGGGTCTGTTGGCTGACCTCGGGTTTTGAGTTACCATTTCCAGGACTATAATGGATTATGTGGCATGGAACGAGGACAGGGCGGTCTCCCCTTCTATATTATGAGAGGTTTTAAAGAAAAGGAGACAGGTCATTTCGTACAAGACTAGGATAGGGAGGCCAGGCAGGAGTGTCAGGAGCTGGTGGATGAGATTCTAGTTGTGGATAGGGAGTGTGCAAATGATGCCATGCCTGAGCTTTGGGAACACAGGAAGAAGCCGCAAATGCAGTTTGACCTGTTGTCCATGGGCTGGGTGATGCATGGGCTCGTGAGGAGCAGGAAGCTGTCTAACATGAGGCAGTTACTCAATGTGGTTTTTGCACCAGTGGTGCGGCCAGGCCTATTTTTGGAGGGTCAGTTTGCTGACAGGGAGGAGCTGAGGGAGGGGGCAGGTCACGGTGGGGTGGATCGGTGTAGGTGCGTAACTGGGTCCGGCAAGCTTTTCAACGTTCCCTCGCCATTCACCTCGCTGCAACGGATTCTGTCCTGTGCAGGGTCGGAGGAGGGCGGGACGTCTGGGTTGTCCGGTCGAATCATGGCGAAGAGGACGTTTCGTTGGAGGAGGTGAAGATTTGGTGGGAGGAGGAGGAGCTAGATCCCATTTTGGAGGAGGAGGTTTGGAGTGAGTCTCTCCGTCGGGTGAATGCGCGAGGCTATGTTTGATACAGCTCAAGGTGGTGTTCAGGCCACATCTCACCAAGACCTTTTTGAAGGGATTGAGGATAAGTACAAGCGGTACTCGAGAGGGCCTGTGAACCATGCACAGATGTTCTGGCCCTGCCCCAAATCGGCGGGTTTCTGGGGGGTCTTTTCTCAAGACCACATCGGCAATTTTAGATGTGGATTTGGAGCCCTGCCCATTAGTTGCGATATTTGGGGTATCAGACCAGCCGGATTGAGAACTGCGGTGATGGCGGCTGATCTGGATTTTGCCTCGTTGTGTTGGCGGCAGATTTTCCTGAGTTGGAGGCAGGCGGCACTGCCCAGTGCTGCAGCATGGCTGGGTGACTTGCTGCAGTTTTTGTACCTCAAGAAGGCCAAGTTCACGGTTAGGGGAGCGATTGACGGGTTCTACAGTAGGTGCCGACTGTTTATATTGTATTTCAAGGATCTGATTACTGTTAGCTGTTGAGTGGGGTGTTATATTGGGGGGAATACAATTGTTGGCTGGGTTTTTCTTTTAATATGTTTGTTGAGGTTGTTGATGCATGTTTTATTGTTCGATTGTTGTTCATGTATAAAATGTTACAAATTTAATAAAATATTTTCAAAGAAATAATTGAACAACAATCTCACCTTTATTCCTATATTCTGGCTTTGCATTTCCTGATTCATCAGCCACTCCGGATTTCAAAGCCGGTTGCAAATGGAAGTTTTCTCCGTTTAAATCAATGATACTGGAAACACGGATAAGTAGGAGGAGGATTCCCACTCCCAGAACAAGCTGCAAGACCAGGTTTTAGTTGAGACACTTTTAACTGCATCAATATTGTCCACAATACAGGTTTCAAAATGGAGTTTGGAATTCAGCCTTTCAAACGTGAGCAGGAGATTTTTCTCAATCCTACAATATCCCCCTGGTTTCCTGGATTTACCGGCAGAATCTGCTGACCATTTTCTGTCTCCATTACGCGACCGCAGACAGTCGGATGGAGAGGCTGCTGGCTGTCAGGTGGGAAGGCCTTCAGCACTAGGCCGCAGTCAGGGAGTGAAGGGGAACCCGGGTAGATTGGGGAGGCCGAAGGGAAGAGGGAGATTGGAGCCTGGGAAAATCGGGGAAGCTGCAGGGCAGGGACCATTCGGAGTGCTAAGCCAGGAACCAACCAGGTGGCTGGAGTTGGAGGAGGTCTGGGTAGGAGGTGGAATCTGGTTGCAGATGGTAAAGCAGATAGACTGGATCCACAGGTAAGCGGCAAGGCGCCTACCACCCTGATCAACATCATCACGCCTCTCTAACCACTGGTTCTCCCTGAGCGCGGGAGATCTTGACTGGCCAAATGGCGGTTAAATATGAAGCATGCAGCCTTGTAATATTTAAATTGGCAATCTGCTTCCTGTGAGCTGATTGGTTGCCCAGCCCCTGTCCTGCCTCCCATTAAAACTGGAGGTGACAGTTTGGGTTCAGGATACAGATTTTTTGTATTTTAACAACACAAAACTCCTCGCCGAGTTAAAGTCATCCCAGCCCCACTAGCAAAGGAAGTCTATCCTTTTATTCCCATCGGGCTGTTCCTTAACATTAAAGGCCATTGAGGTGTGAAGGGGAATCTGTAACCACAGAATGTGAAATAGTAAATTACCATCTTACACTGCTAGAGTTTAGAGCATAATGTAATGTTGGGGCTGGTTTAGCACAAGGCTAAATAGCTGGTTTTTAAAGCAGTCCAGCAGCACGGTTCGATTCCCGTACCAGCCTCCCCGAACAGGCGCTGGAATGTGGCGACTAGGGGCTTTCCACAGTAACTTCATTTGAAGCCTACTCGTGACAATAAGCGATTTTCATTCATTTTTCAAGTTAAACTTACTATTCCTGTGAATGTATGTTTCCGCAGTTTTGCATGAATTACAGATGGACAGATGAAGCATATGAAACTCCCCATGGTAGTTCCCATTATCCCTAACACGGTCTGCACTGAAAAAACAAAAAGACAACACAATCAGGGCAATGAGAATCTAGCTGGAGTGAGAGCGGTAAAGACTCACAGACACAGAGTTTTACAGCATAGAAAGAGGCTCTTCGGCCCATCGTGACTGTGGCCAACATCAAGCACCTATCTATTCTTAACTCATTTTCCATTCCCTGGTCTGTAGCCTTGTATGCTGTGGAATTTCAAGTGATCATCTAAATAGTTCTTAAATGTTGTGAGGGTTCCCGCCCTTTCAGGCAGCGAGTTCCAGATTCCCACCACCCTCTGGATGAAAAAGCATTTCCTCAAATCCCCTTTAAATCACGTGCTCCTTACCGTAAGAGCGTGATTCTCCAGCCTCAGTGCGCTCTCGCGTGAGAGAAACGAGGCTGGTGAATAGCGGGAGAGGCTGAAAAGGAGAAGCGTGCCAGGCGCCAAACAGTTTGCGATGCAACCGGCCTGCTCGTGTAGGCAAAATCGGGTTCTCGCCGTGGTGTGGTGAGAAACCAATTATTACTACTTAAACCCTATTTCCATGCAACTAACGGGAGCCACCCCATATCTAACGGCCTCCCCAGCAAGAGGTCACACTGGAGCCGATTAGTACTCCTTTCGAAAAATGTACACCTGGGTTCTTTGGGGAGCCAAAGAGGTGAGTAGCCATCTTTGTTCACAGGCAAAGAGCCTTGGGGCGCTAGGCTTGCCACCATAGTGCTCAGCGGGGAGTTGAGGGCACCCACATCTGAGTGGAGGGAGGGGGTGTACCCTCCAGAGGGGTGGCCTGCCACCATGGGAAGCGGCGGGGGCCGCTAGGGGGAAAACGCATGCATCACCAGCAAGCCAACTCCTGGTTTGTGTGTATCCATTCAGCGGGCAACCCCAGCTTCGACCATCTGCCCCAGCGACCACCGTAACTTCCACCGACTGCCGAGGCCTCTGGCCGTACGCCTGAAAGCTATTGCTAATAGAGAATTGGCAATCGTGGTTAAGTGAGCACTTCACACAACCCAAGTGGATTCCAGTGGGTGGACATGTGGGAGTCATTGCCTAGAATCCCAATCACACCTCGATGCATGGACGTTGTGGCTGAACTCCACAGGAGGCAACATCACACATGCAGCAGCCAACAGCCGAACACCCAGGGGGTAGGACACAGCTCCGGGGACATGTTCACGGCCAGAGAGTGGGTGAGTGCTACGGAGAGGGGAAGATGCCTGGAGAGATGGGCCAAGTGTTCGGAGGTCGGGCCGATTTGCAGAAGAAAGTGACAGACACAATATACTGCTTGCGGTCAAGGATGTTTATCATGTTTTAAAATTCCCCACTCTCTCAATGGTGCTGTCCTCCCCCTCACCCCCTACCTACCCCCCCAACCCTGTCCCCCTCCCCCGTTGCTCCCAGTGATCCTCGATGTGCTTTGCCTTCCTAACTCTGCCGCTACGTCTAAGTGTGTCCCCAGGATGCACATCTGAGGTGGAGGCAGCCAGCTGTTTACCTCGTCCCGTGGCTTTCGATGCCCCTGGCGGGTGTCCTCTGGGGGCGGAGATGCGGCCTCATCAGAGGGGTGGAACTCGGAGGGGCTGGTGGCCACCGTTGTCACTCCATGGGTCAGGTCCGTGTTGGCACTCAGAGCCCCCTCCCCCCCGGTCAGTGTCCATAGGGCCCTGCGGTTCACCTTGGGATGGAGGGGCAGCTGGTTAGAGCCCCGGCTACCCTGCATCATCTGGCTCTGCCAGCCCTGGCGGATCCCTGATGCTTGCACCATTGTGTCATCGCCCTCGGCGATGCTCCTCAGTGATTGGGCCATACTCTGCAGTGTCTCGGCAATGTCCACCTGCCACTGGGACACCTTCTGCAGCGCCTTGGCCATTCCCATCTGAGAGTGAGACATGCCCCACATCATCTCATCAAGGTCAGCCTGGTGCTGGGTCACATCCCCCAGCGAGGCGATCATCCTGCCAAGGCCCTCAGCCATGGCCGTCACCGAGTGCACAACGCCTTGGATACCTTCACTAATGGTGCTGACGCCGTGCACCAGGCTCTCCACTGCGGTTGCCAAACTAGCAGTGTTGGCCTCAGTGCCACCCATTGCCAGCGACATCCCCTACACTCTGGGACTCCGCTAATCATGGATCTGCTGGAGTGTCGCTGACATCTCCCTTTGAATGTTCTGGCCGCTTCCTATTATCTCCACCAGCTCTGGAAATACCTCATCCATAGGCTCAGTATCAGGCTGAGAGACAACTGGGTCCTGGAATCCAGCAGACCTCCCACTGCTGTCTCACCTGGGGGTTCCTGCCTCCACCTGATGTACATCAGCAGCTGTGTGGTGCTAACCAGATTGTGCCCCAAAAGTCTGACCACTAACATTTCCCACCGAGGTGTGTGTATGTGCGCTGGTGGAGAATGGGGATGACAGCTGTGACACCTTGATTGTGTCTTCCTCGAAGCTGCCCTCCGCGGAGGTCTCCTGGGAGGTTGGAGGGGTTGCCCCCCAGGATGGGTCAGCCACGTCAGCTGGAGGACCTGCGGGAGAATGGATATGTAGTCAGTGGGAGAGATGGGTCAGTCAGTAGGGCAATAACAACTGATGTTTGACAGGTCCTCCGGGTGGGGCCCGGTGGATCCTCACCTCTGAGGCATCCACCAACCTCCGCGGGGGTAACCGCCCTCTCCTTGGCCACCCCAGTCACTTCCAGGGCCCTCTCCTCGAAGGAGGTATGGATTCTTAAGTCTGGCACCCCGCTGCCAGTCTGGACCCTCTCCCTGTGATTGGGGGAGGGCCTTTTCTGAGTAGACACAGAGGAGGCATCGTTAGCCACATGCATGGTTCACAGTGGTGGGAGGGAGTGTGAAGGAAGGGTTGGGGGTTGAATGGAGAAGGGATGATGGGTGAGTTGGGGATCACATGGAGAGTTGGGGGGTAGATGCTTGTGTGGGGGTGGAAAACTCGGAGTGGGGGAGTGCAGTTTGTGTCTATTCACACATGCTCCTCTGTGTAGGTAGTTGACCTTTTTTGGCACTGGTCATTCTCTTGGAGCTTACAGCCATCGCCATCTCATCCCAGGTAGCACTGGCTGCCCTGTGGCTGACCCTCCGGGACCCTTGGGGAAACAGACCATCTCTACTGGCCTCCACAACGCCTAGAAGCCTCCCCAGGTCTGCATATCTGAACATTGGGGTCGGATTCCTGAGTGCCATTGTTGCGAGCTGGCTGGGTTTCATAGAATTCCTACAATGCAGAAGGATGCTATT
Organism: Scyliorhinus canicula; assembly: GCF_902713615.1. Lineage (NCBI taxonomy): Eukaryota > Metazoa > Chordata > Chondrichthyes > Carcharhiniformes > Scyliorhinidae > Scyliorhinus > Scyliorhinus canicula. The sequence continues at coordinate 60,918,152 of NC_052160.1, read as the reverse complement.
CGGGCCATCGAGTGTGCACCGACCCTCTGAAAGAATACCCTACCTCGGGTCAGGCCCCACCCTATCCCCATAACCCAGTTACCCCACCTAACCTTTTGGATACTAAGGGGCAATTTAGCATAGCCAATCCACCTAACCTGCACATCTTTGTGGCTGTGGGAGGAAACCAGAGCACCCGGATGAACCCCACGGAGATACGGGGAGAAAGTGCAAACTCCACACAGACAGTGACCTGAGGCCAGAATTGAACCCGTGTCCCTGGCCCTGTGAGGTAGCAGTGCTAACCACTTGGCAAACGTGCCGGGTTAGTTGAGCAAGTGCTAATCAACCTTGTTAATGGGGGCCTGGCGAGCCCAGTGCCGACGAATCAGCTGGGAAGCCCATGGAGCCTCATTAAATGGACCAATTAACGTTGAATAGCATTGCCAGCCTTGCCAGGCCAAGTGCCGGGCAGGTCACGGCAGTTCCCGCTCGCTACCACACTTAGAAATTGTTCGGGAGAATCAGGCCCTAAATCTATTCCTTTTGGTTATTGACCCCTCCACTAAAGGAAAAAGCTTCCTCCTATCTATATCTCCTATAATTTTGCACATCTTGATGAGGTTCCCCCCTTAGCCATCTCTGCTCTAAGGAAAATAACCCCAGCCTAACCAGCCTCTCTTCATAACTGAAATGTTACAGACTCAGCAATATCCTGGTGAATCTCCTCTGCACCCCTTCTAGTGCAATCACATCCTTCCTATAGTGTGGTGACCAGAACAGCACACAGTACTCCAACTGTGGACTAATGAGCATTTTAAGCAGCTCCATCATAACCTCCTTGGCTAATAAAGGTAAGTATCCCATATGTCTGCTTGGCCACCGTATCTACTGTCCTGCTGCCTTCAAGGATCTTTGGAGATGCACCCCAAGGTCACTCTGGTCCTCGGTACATCTCACCGTCTTACTTTCATTGTGTGTTCCCTTGCCTTGTTAGTCCTCCTTGATCTTCCTTTAACTTGTTGCTTGGATCAAGATTTACATTGTGCATTTACAGGCATAGGCAAAATGCAAGTGTATGAGAAGAAGGAACAGAGATTGTCCTTAATTTTGATACGTTTGGGCTTTACTGGAATCACAGAGCACAAATGGAGGATATTTAACCCATTGTATGTTTTTTTTTAAACTTAGAATACCCAATGATTTAGTGTACCCAATTATTTATTTTCCAATTAAGGGGCAATTTAACGTGGCAAATCCACCTATCCTGCACATCTTTGGGTTGTGGGGGTGAAACCCATACAGATACGGGAAGAATGGGAAAACTCCAGGTGGACAGTGTCCCAGGGCTGGGGTTTGAATCTGGGTCCTCAGTGCCTTAGGCAGCAGTGCTAACCACTGTGCTGCATGCCGCCCCAACCCATTGTGTGGTTTGCTAATTCTTTTGATTAGTCCCTGATCTTTAAACATCGCCTGGCAAATTATCCCTCTTCGTGTGTTTGTCCCACTCACTATTGAAAGTTACTATTGAAACTGGTTCCACCAACCTTTCAGGCAATGCATTCCATATCAGAACAACTTACTGATTTTCAAATATTCTCTTTCTCTCCTGCCTGGTCCATTTGTCATGTTTTCCTTACGCTCGGAAATGTGAACACCCCCCTCCCACTAGCAAATCTTCACACATTATGGACCAAAGTATAATCTTACACATACAGCGGGCTGGATTCTCCGCTCTCCCAGCGTGTGTTTCTCGGCAGCTCGCCATTTGCTGGCGGCGGCAATCTCTCTTCCTGCCGCATTGCCACCCCACGCTCCCAGGAAAAGAGAATCCCAATGGCCGGAAAATTCCAGCTAATATTTGGTGTTATAATGTGGTGTTAGAACCAAACAGAAACCCTTGTTACAGAACGTAGTTTACTGGATATGACACAAGCTATCTTGTGATCACCCTCACTCGAGAAAACAGTACGGCAGAACGATGAGAACATGGCTTAGCATATAAACTTGAGACTGGAATTCTCCGGCCGTGGGATTCCCACTGGCAGCGCACCCCCCGCCCCTGGGTTTCCCGCCAGCGGGATAATCACCAGTTAACGCTGATGTACTATCAATGACCACAGAAGCGAGGTTGTAGTCCGAACCGAATAGACAAGATTTTCCCCCAGCAGCTCAGGTACAGAAAGGAAGCTGTGGGGGATACACGGGCTCTTATACCCCGCCTTACTGGGCGGGGCTACCTCACAATTCTAACCAATGACTAGTGTTACATACCATCGGGCCAATGAGCAGCGAGCCTTCTCCACCAATGGTGTCTCGGCATTGCTAGGTACCGTAGTACCTCTAGTCATACTACCACAGATGCTAAACTATTCTTTTTAAGAAAACAAATACTCCTGTACTGCTGGTTCCAGCTCACAGAGTTTGACTTACCGTCAGGCACCAATACACCCAGGCTCATGGTGCAGTACACTATGAAAACTGTGGCTGTTACATGCTGATGAAAGGGCATATCGCCACTGACTGAGAATGTGCCATCATCTTTCTGTAAAAGACGTAAAGAATGTATCCGTGAGCTTTGATCATTTCCAGTGTTCAGACACATTCAGAAAATGAGTGAGACACAACAAGCACAATCTGAGTCTCGCTTTCCTCAGCACAAACATGCGAATATCCTGTTTTTTTACATGAAATAGGAGCAGAAGTGGGCCATTCGGCCCCTCCGGCCTGCTCCGTCATTTGATATGATCATGGCTGATCTATTTGTGTTTCAAGTTCCACATTCCCATGTACTCCCTTTGATTCCCTCTCCTAACATTAATCTATCTCCGCCTTAGAAATATTCATTGACCTTGCCTCCACCGCCTTCCGAGAAAGGTCAGTCTGAATAAAAAGATCTTTAATCATATCTTAATCAGTCATCTGTTCCCTCTCAACAGAACAATATGGGGTGGAAGTTTCTGCTCCAAAGTCTAAGTTGAGTGGTGGGCACGGAGGCCGGAGTGATTCCTACGCGGGCAGGGCCGGAAGATTCTGCCCAAGGTAACCTTTTCAAACATGTGGTTTTATTAGAGGCCTTGTATGTACCAATGATCTTTGTAATTATTCTTTCTTGGGCAATTTAGTGCCCACCCCTAATTGCCCCTGAACTGAGTGGCTTGCTCGGCCATTTCAGAGGGTAATTCAACCACACTGCTGTGGATCCGGAGGCACGTGTAGGCCAGACTAGATAAGGGTGGCAGATTTCCTTCCCAAAAGGGGCACGAGTGAACCAGATGGGTGATAGTTGTCATGGTGACCATCACGGAGACTAGCTTTCAATTCCAGATTTATTCATTGTATTCAAATTCCACCATCTAGGATTTGAACCCATCGCTTCTCGACCTTTTGGCTGCGATGAGCGTGAGGTCAGGTGTAATGCCTGGATCTGGCATGTCTCTCTCTTGTGGGGACAATCAATTGGATTCAATTTGAATTGGTTTCTGGAGCAGGCGAGGAGCTGGATTAGGGGTTTGCCTCTGTCCTAACTCTGAGCTCTGGCTTTGTAACTCTAATAAAAGAATAAAAAAATAAAAATAAACTAAAAAAGGTAAAAAAAAATCGCGGATTTGAACCCATGTCCCCAGAGCAATGGCCTGAGCATCTGGACTACGACGCCACCAATATATTAACCGTTTTTTGTTGTCAGTATTTATTTGGTCTACTCAGTTGCCATTTCAACTGGATATTTCCTCATTGATTCCAATCCCTGAGCGTAAATTTGTTTCTCTGTGGCCATGACCTTGCTCAGCCCATTTCTACCGTTTAGTTTTTCATTGTTGAATGTTTGTCAAATGTTCCACTTTAAAAGGCCGGGATTTTCCGAAAGTCAATGGACTTTTGACTGCCTCTCCAATATTTCCATGCTGCCTGCAACGTTTCCTGCTACAGGTGGGACTAGAAAATTCCGGCCTTTCTTTTGAGCTCCATTGTATATTAGTTTGAAGTTACAGTGTTGAACTTATGCACCTAAAGTTTCCAATTCTAAGCCATACAGCCTTGAGTACTCAGCTTTAAATAAAAATTAAAATCCACATTCATATATTTTCATCCCGGGCCCATTCTGTCTCATGTCAAAGTTGATTTGGTGCGGCCATCTTGTCTAATTCTCAAATCATGTACAATCGACAGAGGCACAAGTGTCAGCTGGATTAGCCTGTTGTGAGACATTTCAGTCAAGATATCCCAAGATGTGCAGGTTAGGTGTGATTGTGGGGGTTGCAGAGATAGGTGCTTTTTCAGAGGGTTGGTGCAGACTCAATGGGCTAAATGGCCTCTATCTGCACTGCAGGGATTCAATGACACACAACCTTTTGGGTCAAACTTATCAGAACACTTCCGGTTGCGGCTTTGCGGAGCTACGCCGCACGTTCGGCAGCTCCCGCCAGGAACGGACTTTTGGGCTCTTTCTAGGGCCCCCAGTGGTACTTTTTCGACGTTTCCCGACGTGGGAAAGAGTCAGCAACATTTCCCCAGCAGTATATGGCCTGGACCAGGAGTGGGGCGAGTAAGAAATTGGTTGCAGCGCAAAAGCAGAAGCGAGGGAAGAAGCACAAGATGGCGGCGGGCGGAGACCAGGAGGCATGGAGGCAGTGGGTGCAGGAGCAGCAGGAGACTCTCCAGCGCTGCTTCAGGGAGCTTAAAGCGGAGTTGCTGGAGCCGTTGAAGGCTTCAATTGACAAGCTGCTGGAGACCCAGAATGCCCAGGGGGTGGCGATCCGAGAGATCCGACAAAAAGCCTCCGAAAGAGAGGACGAGACCTTAGGCCTCGCGGTGAAGGTGGCGATGCACGAGGCGCTCCATAAAAAATGGCAGGAGAGGTTCGAGGAGATGGAGAACCGGTCGAGGCGGAAAAATCTGCGGATCCTGGGCCTCCCGGGGCTGGAGGGGTCAGACATGGGGGCCTATGTGGTCATCATGCTAAATTCGCTGATGAGACCTGGGTCCTTTCAGGGGCCCCTGGAGCTGGAGGGAGCCCACAGAATATTGGCAAGAAGACCCAAGTCGAATGAGCCGCCACGGGCGGTGCTGATGCAGTTCCACCGGTTTGCTGACCGGGAGTGTGTGCTCAGGTGGGCCAAGAAGGAGCGGAGCAGCAGGTGGGAGAACGCGGTGGTACGGATCTACCAGGACTGGAGTGCGGAGATGGCAAAGAAGAGGGCCGGGTACAACCGGACGAAGGCGGTGCTTCACAGGAAGGGAGTGAAGTTCGGCATGCTACAGCCGGCGCATTTGTGGCTCACCTACAAGGACCGGCACTTTTACTTTGAGTCCCCGGAGGAGGTGTGGGCCTTTGTGCAGGCCGAGAAGTTGGACTCAGACTGAGGGTTGGGTGCGGGGGTCTGCATGTAACTGTGTTATATTTTGAGGGGGGGGGGTTCTCTGTTTGTTAGTTCTTTGTTGTTTTCAGGGCGGATGGGGCACTGTTTTCTGCTTGGGTTTGTTGGATGGGCCCGAGGAGGGGGACGGACCTGCAGTGTGGGGGGCTGATGGTGTGAAGGGGTGTTGGGGCCCCGCGAGGGGAACGGGCCGGTAAAGGGAGCTGCTTTAGAGGAGGTGGGGTCGGGTAGGTGGAAAGCGCGGGCTTTTTCCCGCGCTGAGGGTTGAAGGGGGCGGGGCCGGAGCTGGGAAGCGCGGGCCTTTTCCCGCTCGGGAGGGGAAGGAGGAAAGCCTGCTGGTGGACACTGGGGAGGAGGGGAAGCCCCACGCTGGGAGGGGTTGGAGGAGTGGCGGGAGTGGCCGGGGTCAGCAGGAGTCAGCTGACTTGTGGGAGTGCAATGGAGGGAGCAACGCAGCTAGGGGGGGTCCTAGCTGGTGGGGGGTGGGGGGTATCGGGTTGCTGCTGGAATGGCCAGGAAGGAGCTGGAGTAGGTGGAAGGGGTCGGGATGTGGGTCTGCTACCGTGGGGAACGGGCTGAGCGAAGGGCGCGGGCACGTGGCGGGCTGAGGAAGGGTAATGGCTAGTCGGCGTGGGAGGGGGGCAGGTAGCCCCCTGATCCGGCTGATAACCTGGAATGTGAGGGGACTGAATGGGCCGGTCAAACAGTCCCACGTGATTGCGCACCTGAAGGGGCTGAAGGCGGATGTGGCCATGCTTCAGGAGACGCACCTGAAGGTGGAGGATCAGGTTAGATTGAGGAAGGGATGGGTAGGCCAGGTGTTTCATTCGGGGCTGGATGCAAAAAATCGGGGGGTGGCGATCCTGGTGGGGAAGAGGGTGTTGTTTGAGGCGTCGAATGTTGTGGCAGACAGCAGCGGGAGGTATGTGATGGTAAGCGGTAGGCTGTAGGGGGAGCGGATGGTGCTGGTCAATGTATGCGCCCCGAATTGGGACGATGCGGGTTTCATGCGGCGCATGTTGGGCCGGATTCCAGATTTGGAGGCGGGGGGGCGTGATCATGGGGGGGGGGGGGGGGGATTTTAACACGGTGCTGGATCCGGCACTGGATCGATCCAGATCCAGGACAGGTAGGAGGCCAGCGACCGCCTAAGGTGTTGAGGGGGTTTATGGACCAGATGGGAGGGGTGGATCCATGGAGGTTTGCAAGGGCCAGGGAATTTTCATACTTCTCCCATGTGCATAAGGCGTATTCCTGGATTGATTTATTCGTTATGAGTAGGGCGCTGATTGCGAGGGTGGAGGATGCTGAGTTTAGAAGAAGAAGAAGAACAGTACAGCACAGAACAGGCCCTTCGGCCCTCGATGTTGTGCCAAGCAATGATCACCCTACTTAAACCCACATAACCCGTATACCCGTAACCCAACAATCCCCCCATTAACCTTACACTACGGGCAATTTAGCATGGCCAATCCACCTAACCCGCACATCTTTGGACTGTGGGAGGAAACCGGAGCACCCGGAGGAAACCCACGCACACACGGGGAGGAGGTGCAGACTCCACACAGACAGTGACCCAGCCGGGAATCGAACCTGGGACCCTGGAGCTGTGAAGCATTGATGCTAACCACCATGCTACCGTGAGGCCCCAAAGCATTGATGCTAACCACCATGCTACCGTGAGGCCACCATGCTACCGTGAGGCCCCGAGTATTCGGCGATAGCCATCTCTGACCATGCCACGCACTGGGTAGACCTCGAGTTGGGGGAGGAGAGAGACCAGCGCCCGCTTTGGCGCTTGGAGGTGGGGCTGCTGGCGGACGAGGAGGTGGGCGGGCGGGTTCGAGGATGTATCGAGAGGTATCTGGAGGCCAATGACAATGGGGAGATCTGAGTGGGGACGGTCTGGGAGGCGCTGAAGGCGGTGGTTAGGGGCGAGTTGATCTCCATTCGAGCCCACAGGGAGACGAGAGAGCAGAGAGAGAGGGTGAGACTGGTAGGGGAGATGGTGAGGGTGGACAGGAGATACGCTGAGGCACCGGAGGAGGGATTGCTGAGGGAGCGGCGTAGTCTCCAGGCTGAGTTCGACTTGTTGACCACCAAAAAGGCGGAAGCTCAGTGGAGGAAGGCACAGGGAGCGGTTTATGAATATGGGGAGAAGGCGAGTAGGATGCTGGCACACCAGCTCCATAATCGGGATGCGGCCAGGGAGATTGGTGGAGTTAAGGATAGGGGAGGGAATGTGATGCAAAGGGGGGTACACATTAATGGGGTCTTAAGGGACTTTTATGAGGAACTGTATCGGTCCGAACCCCCAGCAGAGGAGGGGGGGGATGGGGCGCTTTTTGGACCGGCTGAGATTCCCGAGGGTGGAGGAGGGACAGGTGGAGGGACTGGGGGCGCCGGTTGAGCTGGAGGAGCTGGTCAAAGAGATAGGGAGCATGCAGTCGGGGAAGGCGCCGGGGCCAGATGGGTTCCCGGTCGAATTCTATAAAATGTATGCAGACCTGCTGGGTCCCCTGTCGGTTAGGACCTTCAACGAGGCAAGGGAAGGGGGGACTCTGCCTCCGACGATGTCTTGGGTGCTGATTTCCTTGATCCTTAAGCGGGACAAGGATCCCCTGCAGTGTGGGTCATACAGGCCGATCTCACTCTTAAATGTAGACGCCAAGCTGTTGGCGAAGATTTTAGCCACAGGAATAGAGGACTGTGTGCCGCAGGTTATCCATGAGGATCAAACGGGGTTCGTGAAGGGGAGGCAGCTGAACACTAACATACGGAGGCTCTTGAATGTTATAATGATGCCGGCGGTAGAAGGGGAGGCGGAGATAGTGGTGGCGTTGGACGCGGAGAAGGCCTTTGATAGGGTTGAGTGGGGGTACTTGTGGGAGGTGCTGGAAAGGTTTGGGTTTGGGGAGGGATTTGTCAGGTGGGTGAGACTGTTATATGAGGCCCCGATGGCGAGCGTGGCCACGAATAGGAGGAGGTCGGAGTATTTTTGGTTATACCGAGAGACGAGGCAGGGGTGTCCCTTGTCCCCCCTGCTTTTTGCGCTGGCAATTGCACCCCTGACCATGGCGCTGAGGGAGTCGAAGAACTGGAGGGGGCTGGTGCGAGGTGGGGAGGAACACCGAGTGTCGCTCTAGGCGGATGACCTATTGTTGTATGTGGCGGACCCGGTGGGGGGAATGCCGGAGGTGATGAGGATTCTCAGGGAATTTGGGGATTTCTCAGGGTACAAGCTCAACTTTGGGAAGAGCAATCTGTTTGTGGTACACCCGGGGGACCAGGAGGGGGGATTGGTAGGCTCCCACTAAAAAGGGCGGAGAGGAGATTCAGGTACTTGGGGGTCCAGGTGGCCAGGAGCTGGGGGGCCTTGCATAAGCTTAACCTCACAAGGCTGGTGGAGCAAATGGAGGAGGAGTTTAAGAGGTGGGACATGCTGCCGCTGTCTCTGGTGGGTAGGGTGCAGTCAGTCAAGATGACGGTGCTCCCGGGATTTCTGTTCCTGTTCCAGTGCCTCCCCATCCTTATCCCGAAGGCCTTTTTCAGGCAGGTTAACAGGAGCATTACGGGGTTTGTGTGGGCGCACGGGACCCCGAGGGTGAGAAGGGTGTTCCTGGAGCGGGGCAGGGATAGTGGGGGGCTGGCGCTGCCCAACCTCTGTGGGTACTACTGGGCTGCCAACGCAGCGATGGTGCGTAAGTGGGTGATGGATGGGGAAGGGGCAGCATGGAAGAGGATGGAGATGGCGTCCTGTGTGGGCACGAGCCTGGAGGCGCTGGTAACGCCGCCGCTGCCGCTCCCTCCAACGAGGTATACCACGAGCCCGGTGGTGGCGGCTACCCTCAAAATCTGGGGGCAATAGAGACGGCACAGGGGGGAGGTGGGGGCCTCGATGGGGTCCCCGATACGGGGGAGCCACCGATTTGTCCCGGGGAGAATTGACTGCGGGTTCCTGAATTGGCACAGGGCAGGTGTCAGGAGATTGGGGGACCTGTTTACAGACGGGAAGTTTGCGAGCCTGGGTGAGCTGGAAGGGAAGTTCGGGCTCCCTCCGGGGAACACCTTTAGGTACATGCAGGCAAGGGCGTTTGTCAGGCGGCAGGTGGCGGTTCCCTCTGCTGCCGCCGCGTGGGGTCCAGGACAGGGTGCTCTCGGGGGGGTGGGTTGGAGGGGGGAGGATTTTGGACATATACCGGGTGATGCAGGAGGTAGACGAGGCCTCGGTGGAGGAGCTGAAGGGTAAATGGGAGGAGGAGCTGGGTGAGGAGATTGAGGAGGGGACGTGGGCAGACGCCCTAGGAAGGGTGAACTCCTCCTCTTTTTGTGCGAGGCTTAGCCTCATACAGTTTAAGGTGCTGCATAGGGCCCACATGACCGGGACAAGGTTGAGCCGGTTCTTTGGGAACGAGGACAGGTGTATTAGGTGCTGAGGGAACCCAGCAAACCATGCCCATATGTTCTGGGCGTGCCCAGCGCTGGGGGAATTTTGGAAGGGAGTAGCAAGGACGGTGTCGAGGGTGGTAGGATCCAGGGTCAAACCGGGCTGGGGACTCGCAATATTTGGGGTTGCAGTGGAGCCGCGAGTGCAGGAGGCGAAAGAGGCCGGCATTCTGGCCTTTGCGTCCCTGGTAGCCCGGCGGAGGATTCTTCTTCAGTGGAAGGATGCGAGACCCCCAAGCGTGGAGGCAAGGGTCAACGATATGGCGGGGTTTATTAAATTGGAGAGGGTGAAATTTGCCCTAAGGGGGTCAGTGCAGAGGTTTTTCAGGAGGTGGCAACCATTCCTAGATTTCCTGGCGGAACGGTAAAAACAAAAGGTCAGCAGCAGCAGCAACCCGGGGAGGGGGGAGGAGGAGGTGGTGGGGGGGGGGGGGGGGGGGGTGGAGGTTGTGGGGGTGGGGGGGAGGGTGGGGAGGGTGGGCGGGGATACTTCATGGATACTAATGCTCTCTGGGAGCTTGGTCATTCTTAGTTTATACATCTGAGCAAGTATACTTCCAAGTTATCGGAGTTTGATTGGGGTGGGGGGGGATGGACATCAAAGCCAGATCTAATCCTTTCCATATCTAACATCCCAACACACACACATTTGGCAGGGTTTCAGGAAGCACTGCTTCCCTCACATCCTGTTGACCAGGGACAATGAGGCCAACTGTAATGTTCCTGCTGCTGTCCTGAATCTAGGAGCACTCTGATCCGACTGGCTATGTCCCTTATTTAAGCCATCAGACAAAGCTGGCTGCAAATGATGATGGGAGGAAGTGTCCTCTGGGTCGTGGTGTAATTGGAATACCATCATGCAATTCTGATTTTGGGAGGCTTGGGTTCAAATCTGACCTCTACTTTTCTTTTTCATAATAAAGAGTATTAGACTTTTGTTCAGTTCTCACTCATTCAGTTTTAATTGAAGCTAAGGAGAGTTGTGTTCCGTGTAGTGATTAGGACATTTTGGCTTGCACACATAATCAGCCATAGGATTGCTTCGAGTTTGCAGTACAGACTCAGGCCATTTTGTCCCACATGAACCTCCTCCTGATTTACTTCAACTTACTCCATCAATGTAGTCTTCATTTATTGCCACCCTCTTTAGCACAGGGCTAAATAGCTGGCTTTGAAAGCAGACCAAGGCAGGCCAGCAGCATGGTTCATTTCCCATACCAGCCTCTCCGAACAGACGCCGGAATGTGGCGACTAGGGGCTTTTCACAGTAACTTCATTTGAAGCCTACTTGTGACAATAAGCCATTTTCATTTCATAAAGTTTCCCCTTAAACATATTACAAGTCACAATGAACAGAACAAAAGACCCTTTCCTGAAAGTCTTCAGCCCTGATTTTAGCCTGATTCACCTGAGAAGAACATAGTTCAGGTTGAATTGCCCAGTTTGCACTCTGGTCAATCATACTTCAATAGAGATGGAAATTGAGTGACTGGACATCTGGTTTTCAACCCCAACCCCTTCTATTTTTGTGGGGTAAACTGGGTTAAACTTAAAGCTTACGCATTCTAGAAATGTATTAATTTCATATAGAATGATTTGGTTTTCACTGCTATTGTGTAGTGACGTTCGAGTAAGTAAAAGCTGTAACATTATGTGAAATGTTCAGAATACAAGAGTTTGCACTTTCTCCCCATGTCTGCGTGGGGTACCTCCGGGTGCTCCGGTTTCTTCCCACAGTCCAAAGATGTGCAGGTGGATTAACCATGCTAAATTGCCCCTTTGTGTCAAAGGTTCGGTAGGGTTACAGGGATAGGGCAGGGGCGTGGGCCTTGCTAGGGTGTTATTTCAGAGTGTCGGTGCAAACCCGATGGGCTGAATGGCCTCCTTCTTCACTGTAGTGATTCTATGAATTCACAACAGAGAAACAAACCAGTAAGTTCAATTGATCTACAAGGGTATTAATGTTCCTCGCAAACCCCTTCCGACCTTTACCTCATCTCATCCTCCCAACTTAATCTTCTATTCCTCTTTTTCTCATGTATGTCTCTAGTTGCACCTTAAATGCAACCCATTTCAACCACTCCAATTATGGTAGCATGTTCTACAATCTAACCACTCTCTGAATAAAGAAGTTTCTCCTGAATTCCATATTGAATTTATATGTGACTATCTTATATTTATGGCCCTTAATTTGGATTTCCCCACAAGTGGAAACATCTTCTTTGCCAGCCTGTCAAAACCCAAGAGCTCAATTTGCGAATCATTTAGCTTTCCCTTAGCTATATGTTGAACTGTCATCAGCAATTATTGTGATTGATCAATAAACCAACCTGTTGTTCGATAAAGAGGGTGCTGATAGCTTGGCGACAAGGTAAAATTATCAGTGGGAAGCTCAATGCGAGGGAGATGAAAAATATAGCACGTATACCATGTGTTACAAAGCTTGGGGGCAAAGCAGCAAGGATATCTCCTGGTACACCTTCAGTGAGAGGCAGGTAGCCACATAATCCGACCTGAAATGTTTTTTTAAAAAAAAGAAAATAACACAACATAAGGAGCAGATCTTGATTGTTTTTTGTTTTCTGAATATTTTCTGAAGAATAATGGCTAAGAAAAAATAAAAATCAGTATCATGACCAAAACATTTCAAATCTAAACACATGGAAGATATCAATATGATTAAGCTTTATGACTAATCCCCATCCGCCAGGATGATACGGAGCAGCATCCCTCTATACCCTATGGCCTCTGCCATCTAGAACACTTTCAAATTCTCCTTCAAATCACAAACCATCCTGGCCAACCCTTCATTGTTGCTTCCTGAGGTGATTTGTTCATCATAAGCCCCCTTAACCTGTTCAATATACCTCTTTCCACTTTGCCAACACTTTATTTTCACTTTTAATAAGCTTCAGGCAACTTTTCACCATAGCACGGTAGCACAGTGGTTAGCACAGTTGCTTCACAGCTCCAGTGTCCCAGGTTCAATTCCCGGCTTGGGTCAATGTCTGTGCGGAGTCTCCACGTTCTCCCCATGTCTGCGTGGGTTTCCTCCGGGTGCTCCGGTTTTCCTCCCACAGTCCAAAGGTGTGCACGTTAGGTGAATTGGCCATGATAAATTGCCCTTAGTGTCCAAAAAGTTTAGGTGGGGTTATGGGTTATGGGGATAGGGTGGAGGTGTGTGCTTAAGTAGGGTGCTCTTCCAAGAGCCGGTGCAGATTCAATGGCCCGAATGGCCTCCTTCTTCACTGTAAATTATGTGATTCTATGATTCTATGATATAAGATGGGTGAAGGGTCAAATTTGACTTCGGGTCAAAGTTAAAAACAGTCAATGTCAAATTAATAGCCAATTCTACACCACTCCCCATTCACTTCAATCAGAATAAAAGTGAGGAGCCTAATCAATGGCTGCCCGGATAGTACCCACTTATAAAGTAAAATGACCACCGCCACCTCCTCACTGCCCAGGTCAGAAACATACAGATATCAGTTCCAAGTTTGCTGTTCATTCGCTTAAAGCTGCATCCTTCTGTCTTATGCAATTTGAAATAAATGTAATGCCTGCTTTTAAAAGTGTGAATGCAGCTTAATTTCAGAGTCAGGGCCGGATGTGTTCCACCACAAACTGGAACGGGAGGTCTTGCAGGAGGTTCTGTCCTGTTTTATTTAGCAGTCAAGTAGGACTCTGAGTATACATCACACCAGTGCTCAGTGACTACACTAACAGCAAGGCTATGGCAGGAATAGAGTCAAAGTAACTTACTACTGTATAAAAGATGAAGGTAATGATGGTCGCTCGCTTGAAGACTCCATTCATTCGTCCCACTGATTGCCCTCTGAGGTTGAAGTATATAGGAAGCACTAATCTTGACATGGAACATAGGAGAGAAACCATAATGCAAACTGAGCTTACAGTTGAAAATTAATGTCCAACTCTGTAATGATGCACTTTTACAAACATCACTAATAAGAGAACAGCAGCCTCATGGTTATAGCTAGTTCTGAAAATGTCCCTTTGCCTAAGACGACTGTCTCACCATCACATTCTGAGTCCCGATTTGGTCGCACAGGCCATGTGACCCTTACTGTGTTACCCTTAAAGGGGCAATCACCACATCCTTCCCCTTTAAATTCTTTGTCCAATCTTCAATAACTAATTCCCCCGTCCTAAATATTAGCTAAACAATCTTACAAGAGAGGATCTAACCATCAGCCCTTGACATTCAATGGCATTACCATCGCTGAATCACCACAATCAGCATCCTGGGGGTTGCCATTAATCAGAAACTGAATTGGACTAGCCATATTAATATTGTGGCAACCAGAGCAGGTCAACGGCTAGCAATCCTACAGTGAGTAACTCACTGCCTGACCCCCCTAAAGCATGTCCACCATTTACAAGGCACAAGTCAGGAGAGTGATGGAATACTCTCCATTTGCATGGATGAGTGCAGCTCCAACAACACTCAAGAAGCTTAACACCATCCAAAACAGAGCAGTCCGCTTGATTGCTACCCCTTACACAAACATTCAATCCTTCCACCACCGACGAACAGTGGCAGCCGTGTATACCATCTATGAGATGCACTGCAAACAGCTCGCCAAAGTTCCTAAGATAGCACCTTCCAAACCCATGATCCCTACCATCTAGAAGGACAAGGGCTGCAGATACCTGGGAATCCCACCACCTGGACGTTGCCTCCAAGTCACTTATCACCGTGACTTAGAAACATATCACCGTTCCTTCACTGTCACTGGGGCAAACTTCTAGAACTCCCTCCCAAACAGTACCTACACCTCAGGGACTGCAACAGTTCACGAAGGCAATTCACCACCACCTTCAAAAGGGCAATTAGGAATGGGAAATAAATGCTGGCCTAACCAGCATTGCCCACATCCTGCAAATAAATAAAATATTATGTACGAGTTGGGTCTTTGAGGGGGGTTTCTGATCCTTGTAGAGCGCCGTAATTATGTTGTCTGAGGTTCTTCCACAGGATCAATGTTTATAGTACCCAATTCATTTTTTCCAATTAAGGGGCAATTCAGCATGTCCAATCCACCTACCCTGCACATCTTTGGGTTGTGGGGGCGAAACCCATGGCAAACACGGGGAAATGTGCAAACTAGACACGGACAGTGACCCAGGGTCGGGATTCGAGCCAGGGACCTCAGCGCCGTGAGACTGCAATGCTAACCACTGTGCCACCATGCTGCCCACCACAGGATCAGTGTTAACAAGAACTGTAATCACAGGTCTCTCTTTTGGGACAGGCAATTCATGACTATTTTCTTCCGCAGAAACATCAGTTATGTTGATAACAGGTCGGTAAGGCTCTTCGGCGCTTATGTGTTTGAAAACATTTCTTGATGGCAACACTGACTGAAGCGTCTCTTTACTCCTCAAGTGATCCACGTGTTAAAGAAAGATTCGTCCATCCATATCCAAGTGGTGCGACCGGGGTTTGACCTGACTTCGAGACAATGGCTGTAATTCTGCGTCCTCGGGATACACTTTTTCTGCTGGCAGTACACCTCCGCCCATGGGTCTTCCAGCAACCTGGGGTGGGTAGAATGGGAAATCCCATTGACAAGCAGCGGGAAGATAGATTCCCGCCATCAGTGAATGGCGCACAGCTAAGAAACACGCGGCGAGGGGGACCCGAGAATCCAACCCAATAATTCCAGGAACGCAACATGATTCACCACTGAGGTTTCTCACATACACGGCTTCATTTACCATCAATTATTGTGCTGCACTTATACATATATATTTTTTTCAAATCTTTATTGTCACAAGTAGGCTTACATTAACACTGCAATGAAGTTACTGTGGAAAGCCCCAAGTCGCCACATTCCGACGCCTGTTCGGGTACGCGGGGAGAATTCAGAATGTCCAAATTATCTAATTTGAAAAGGGCTTGCTTTCTGATTATTTTGGATGGCCGCTACCCTCCATGGCAAATTTGGAAACAGGAGGCTCAGTCTCATTCTGAGATTATGCTTGATTAGCAGCTCTGCTGGTGGAACTCCTGTTATATGTGGAGTGCTACGATAACGAAGGATGAGTCATGAAACTGTGGTTTCCAACATTCCTGCTGACATTTTGTTTGGGTCGGACTTCAAAGTTAGGATAATTCTCTCGACTACCCCGTTTGATGCTGGGAGGGAAGGCACAGTTCTAATGTGTTTAATCCCATTGCGAGCAGTGATGTTTTGTAACTCAGTACTTGTGAATACGGCTCCATGTCTGATACCTGGGGCGGGATTCTCTGGTTTGCCAGCTGCTTTCTCTGGCACGGCATGCCGCGCCAGCAACGGGATTCTCTGTTCCCGCAGCCGACCAATGAGATTTCCCATTATGGCCACCCCACGCTGTCGGGAAATCCGTGGGAGTGGGTGCGCTGTCAGTGATCCAGAAGATCCCGTCGATGGAGAATTCCGACGCATGGGCTTCAGGTATTCCAGGAGTTGAAAAGCTTTGGCATAATCTTTCAATAGCGTGCGGTGTAGGTTACTTCACCTCAAAGATATCCATCCATTTAGAGTGTGCATCAATCAGGACCAAAACGATTGTGCCCAGGAATGGACCAACACAGTCGATATGGATTTGTACACGTGACCGACTGATGTACCATCAATTGAACGCGAGACGAGTTGCTGAACAAAAGTATGGCTTTAATATACTAGACGTTAAGCCCTGCGGTCGATTACAGTAGAAGGACGACCAACTCAGCCTCTCGACCAATCGGGGAGCCGTCACATGACTGGTCTCAACCAACCAGTCGAGAGGCACATGACAGACCAGGGCCAATGGTAAGCCGGTGTTCTGCACCAATGGCAGGCAGCTATGCTAATCATACCACCACACCGACCAGGTCAATCCCAAGGGAGCAGTGGGGCATTAGCAGACAACCTTTGTTGTGGTTGGTATTGTTGACAGTGCTTGGCTAGCTTCTCGATATCAGCATCAATACCAGGCCACCACACATAATGCCTGGCAAGCATCTTCACCTTAGAGATGCCAAAATTGTGTAATTCAATTAGGCGCAGCTCCCTGCCTGGATGGCGTGGTGTGGCGCTGTGGTTAGCACTGCTGCCTCACAGCATCGAGGACCCCAGTCCTGGGTCACTGTTCGTCTGGATTTTGCATGTTCCCCCTTTGTCTACGTGGGTCTCACTCCACAACCCAAAGATGTGCAGGGTAGGTGGCTTGGCCACGCTCAATTGCCTCTTCATTAGAAAAAAAAGAATTGGGTGCTTAAAATCTCATTGATGACCAATGGTAAGCCTCCTCTGGCACACTGGGGGTGGAATTCCAACCATTGAGTCAGCCGGTGACTTGACGATGGTTTTCATATTGAAGTGGCATTGAACTAAAAAGCAGTCCGGCTGTATCACACACAAATGAGGGTGGCATGGTGGCACAGTGGTTAGCACTGCTGCCTCACAGCGCCAGAGACCCAGGTGCAATTCCGACCTTGTGTGACTGTGTGGAGTTTGTACTTTCTCCCCGTGACTGCGTGGGTTTCCCCCTTGGTTTCCTCGCACAGTCCAAAGATTAGGTTAGGTGGGGTTACGGGGACAGTGAGGGGGAGTGTGCCTAGGTGGGGTGCTCTCTCAGAGGGTCAGTGAGGGTTGGACGGGGCCAAATGGCCACCCTCTGCCCTGTAGGGATCCTGTGGACAACAACTTTGCATTTATATAGTGCTTTTAATGTTGTAAATGTCCCAAGGTGGCTTGCAGGTGTATTATTGAACCAGATTTGATCCTGAGACACAAAAAGAGATGTTAAGACAGGTGGCCCAGCGGTTGGCCAAAGAGGAATGTTTTAAGGAGAATCTTCAATAAAGGATCAAGAAACAGATATGGATGGATTTGAGAGAGAATTCTGGAGATTAGGTCCTTAATAGCTGAAGGCAGAACAGCCAATGATGGAATGATTAAAATTAAAGGCCACTGAAGAGGAAAAATGGAGTGGGGGAGACTATTGAAGGAAATTAGATAGATCAGGAGGGATTTGAAAACAAGAATGACAATTTTAAAATCAAGTCATTGCCAGACAGGATCCAATGTGGGTCAATGGGCACAGGGGCAATGGAAGAACAGGATGGAATGCAAGTCCATGTTGTGGATGAACGTTTGTCTTTAATGTTCCTGGAGGAGGACTTTGTACACCAGGAGGCCAAGACATGGATTTAAGCCCTTCCCCCATCCCATAGGCCCGTGATGTTCCTCCATTCAAACAAGCATTAAAGTGTGTATTCGAAAATTTACCCTTGTACAATTATAAAAGAGCGGCATTTTCTTGAGCTAACCTATCTCCCTCATGGAGCTATAATTCCAATCGTTAAAGCAAACAGTTTGCAAGCACCGTATTTTTGCTTCACTTACGGGTGACAACAGAATGAGGTGGCAAATATTGGCAGAGAGGTGGCGATTCCAGACCACTGCCAGAGGCGGACATTCTCCATCACCATGTCACCAGACAGCACTGAGTGCAGGCAGTATGCCAACAGCTGAAAAACAAGATGAACCCCCGTGAGAACTTCTCATCGCCCACCAACACAAACAAAATCACAGCACGTTCTGCCTGCATAAACACTCGCCTGAGTGTAATAGTAAGAAGCTGTTTTATTCTCAGAGTCTCTGGCACATTCTGCCAAAGCATAACGAAAACAGTACAAAAATGTTGACCTTGGAGTAATTGCTACAATGTGCTGGCTCCCACCAGGGAGTGTGGAGTCGCTCAGTTAACCACTTTTAGGCATCAAACACAGCAGAGTGGACTTTTTTAACATTTACTTTCTCCCCCCCCCTCAATTGTCTCCCTTTGTTTCCCAAGGAAGAGACTCCTGATGGGGCACCATGCATGGCCATTGAGATCAAACACAAGAAATAATGAATGGAATTTAATGTGGCCGGCGGTGTCTCTCACTATTTGGGTAGACGGTGGGAGCCTGTGTGTCCCATCTCTCTGGGAGGTCTGACACTATCACATTCCAATCAGGCAGTTATCTGGACGGGGTTGGGCCTCCTGTCTGACTAAGCCTGCAGTAGGGTGCAAGTTCCACCCCGAGGGATGTTAATCAAATCAGAGGCTGGGAGCACCACCGGGAGCAATGTTCACAGCTGGTACTACAGTGGGCCCATCACCATGGATTGGCGATGCATCCCGGGGGAGGAGCAAGTGCGGGTTGGATTGGGGTGGAGGGGGGAGGGCAAGGGAGCTGGAGGAGAGTGTTGGGGAAAGGGGGTCAGAAGCAAGGGCAGGGATGTGTCTTCTTGACACTGGATCCCTCGATCGGGCAGAGTATCTGTGAATGAGGGAACCTCCCCTACTGGCCACTGGCAAACCTGACACGGTTCACTGGGCAGCCTCTCTGGATAGCAAGTTCCCCCATTCGCCTGGGGGTGGGTTGGGGCATTAAATCCTGCCCACCGAGTGCAAAATTGTAGGGAGAATATCATTTTTATTAAAGGAGAGATCCTGTCATTGGCAGGGATTCTGACATTAAGGTCAGGAGAGGCATTGCGGTGAATTCTACAGCCCCTGCCACCAATGGGATTGTCCATTCCTGCCAAAGTCAAGAGAATTTCAAGCAGCTCGTTGCAGTTTCTGTCCTCACCCCATCGCGTTGGGGGTGTCAAATTCTGCCCGGATTATTACATTTGATTGGTTTGACCTGACTCGTTGATATTTAATATTCATGGTGAAGTCCAGAGAAAGTGGAAAATGGAAAATCTCTTTGGATTTAAGTTAAATCATCTTTTGGGGTTTTTCAAGGTATGATTATCATCAGAATAGATTAACGGGCACTGACATGTGTTTTTTCATTAACAAGATTGCTTCACAGAAATGGATATTTTTTTCTACTCCTTCTTTTGTATTCGATGTGTCTGGTTGGATTCCAGGAACTGCATCAACTTTAACCAGTGAGTATAAGGTGAGTTCAAGTAATGACTCTTCTTACAGATACCAAAAACCAGGTCAAAGAATTTTTACTCTGTTCCTTCTACACTGGTGACTTTACTTCTGACATTGAATAGGATTTTTGCATTTTGCCAAATGCTCCCGTCATCTTCCTGCTGAAAACCTGCTTGAAATGGCCTCACTCACATCGACTGTTCCTCACTCTGTGTCCTGGGCTAAGGTGGAAGAAACTGAGGTGCCAGTTTCCTGATCGCTAAGTTACCACGTCTGAAACTGAGCCACCCTAATGAGACTTTTCTGGGTTCTGTGCTTGATTGATTTCAGCTAGATCTGTGGTCAGGCACTCATGAGTTTATTAAGGGCCATGATCTCTGCTTCTGATTATTGACCAGTGACCCACTGAAAAGAGCAGTGTGCCAACATTGAGGGATGATGGAACAGGCTCAGCTTTGACATTCTACAAACAGGAATATACAGTTAACATTCTCCATGGAGGCTCCTCACCACAGAGACGTCCCCACCGCAGAGACGTCCCCACCGCAGAGACGTCCCCACCACAGAGATGTCCCCACTGCAGAGACGTCCCCACTGCAGAGACGTCCCCACTGCAGAGACGTCCCCACCGCAGAGACGTCCCCACCGCAGAGACGTCCCCTCCGCAGAGACATCCCCACCGCAGAGACGTCCCCACCGCAGAGACGTCCCCACCGCAGAGACGTCCCCACCGCAGTGACGTCCCCACCGCAGAGACGTCCCCACCGCAGAGACGTCCCCATTGCAGAGACGTCCCCATTGCAGAGACGTCCCCACCGCAGGGACGTCCCCACCGCAGAGACGTCCCCACCGCAGAGACGTCCCCACCGCAGAGACGTCCCCACCGCAGAGACGTCCCCATTGCAGAGACGTCCCCACCACAAAGACGTCCCCACCGCAGAGACGTCCCCATTGCAGAGACGTCCCCACCGCAGAGACGTCCCCATTGCAGAGACATCCCCATTGCAGAGACGTCCCCATTGCAGAGACGTCCCCATTGCAGAGACGTCCCCATTGCAGAGACGTCCCCACCACAAAGACGTCCCCACCGCAGAGACGTCCCCATTGCAGAGACGTCCCCACCGCAGAGACGTCCCCATTGCAGAGACGTCCCCATTGCAGAGACGTCCCCACCACAAAGACGTCCCCACCGCAGAGACATCCCCATTGCAGAGACGTCCCCACCGCAGAGACGTCCCCATTGCAGAGACATCCCCATTGCAGAGACGTCCCCATTGCAGAGACGTCCCCATTGCAGAGACATCCCCACCGCAGAGACGTCCCCACCGCAGAGACGTCCCCACCGCAGAGACGTCCCCACCGCAGAGACGTCCCCACCACAGAGACGTCCCCACCGCAGAGACGTCCCCACCGCAGAGACGTCCCCACCGCAGAGACGTCCCCACCGCAGAGACATCCCCACCGCAGAGACGTCCCCACCACAGAGACGTCCCCACCGCAGAGACATCCCCACCGCAGAGACGTCCCACTGCAGAGACGTCCCCACTGCAGAGACATCCCCACCACAGAGACGTCCCCACTGCAGCGATGGCCCCACCGCAGAGACGTCCCCACCGCAGAGACATCCCCACCGCAGAGACGTCCCACTGCAGAGACGTCCCACTGCAGCGATGGCCCCATCGCAGAGACGTCCCCATTGCAGAGACGTCCCCACCGCAGAGACGTCCCCACCGCAGAGACGTCCCACTGCAGCGATGGCCCCATCGCAGAGACGTCCCCATTGCAGAGACGTCCCACTGCAGCGATGGCCCCATCGCAGAGCCTCCTTATCGCAAAGCCACCCCACCGCAGAGACGTCCCCACTCTGGAAGCTCCCTAGAGTGGTGGCTCCTTACCAAATAAGCTTACCTATGGGTATCACAGCAAATAGTGCAGAGCGTTCAATTTCTATGGAACTATACCCCAGCTAAGTTTAAAAGTGAGGCTAATAAGATAAATTGCTTTACCCATTCACACGAATTAAATAAAATTAAGTGTAAACATAGCATTTTAGAAAACCTAACCTTTATATAATGGACAATGATTTATACACTGAGGCAAACCATTCAGCCAGCTGATTAATAATTCCAATCTGCTACTTATTGTGCTCCTAATACTCACCACAATTATTAATAACAGGTAGAAGATAAGAGAGAACCCTGACTGCCAGGCTGAATCTGACATATTCTTCTCCAGGCTGAGAGGAAGAATCACTGTGGAGGTGATGGTAAACAGCGCGAGAGCACATTGCCAGGGAGTACTCTGCCGGGAAAAGTAACAAAAACATGTGAAATGACACAAACAATGACTACAGGAGGCAGCTTTTCTATCGGCTAATCTTAATTCACCTCATCATGGTCCTCCTGCATTGCTCTCCATGTTCAGAGCTTGAGGTAGCTGATCCTTCACCAATCTAGTATTGAACTGTCAACGTGATCCAATATGGTGTGAGGCGACCAGCACTTGTTCCCCCTTCCTTTCTGTCCCCAAGTTTCCTCACCTCGTTTCACCTGCTGAACAATGACCCACTCCTTGACTGTTAGTTGGTCTCCTGCCTCTCAGCCAAAAGGCCTTGTTGAGCTTTGGCAACAAGTATGGCAAGCTGTTTATCCAGGGAGGCATCACTGCCGTGTCTAACCTCACTAGGTGTCCACACACACCTACACTACTAACAAGTTTCGCCAGAGAGTGACTGCAAGGTTTTAAAAAATATTCATTCATGTGATTTGGGAATTGCTGGCAAGGCCGGCATTTACTGCCCATTTCTAAATGCCCTTGAGAAGGTGGTGATGAGCCACATTCTTAAACCGCTACAGTCCATATGATGTAGGTGCATCCATAGTGCTGCTACGGAGGGAGATCCAGGATTTTGGCCCAGTGACAGTGAAAAAACAGTGATATATTCCCAAGTCAGGATGGTGTGTGGCTTGGAGGGGAATTTGCGATGGTGGTGTTTCCATGTATCTGCTACCCTTGCCCTTCTGGATGGTAGCAGTCACAGGTTTGGAATGAGTGAGACATTACACGAGTAATCTAATCATTTCTTTGGACAGGCTCCATTACAATATTTTTAAAAGAAGCAAACTACTGTGGACACTGGAAATCTGAACGGCAGCACGGTGGTGTCTTGTTATGCTCTAAGTGTGGCATAAGTGGCTTCCTTGTGGTGCACTTGGCAAAGGAAGGTTCAGACGTAGAGATAACTTCAACACGTTTATTAACTATATACACTTCTATTACTCGGGTTCAACACTACTGTTAATCCTACTATAGCTACTCAGACGGACTAACCAGTCTGCTACAATCCACGTGGTGGGAGTGATATTGAATCAACCCTGTGTCTGTACTCACTGACTGTCTCCACTGGTAAGAGGCAGATCATGTGTGTGGTGTCCTCTATATATAGGTTGGTGTAATGCCCTCCTGTGGTCGTGTCACCTCTGTGTGTATCATGAATGCCCATTGGTCATGTCCTATCTAACTGTTCCATTGGTTGAGTGTCTGTGTGTCATGTCTCTGGTGCTCCCTTTAGTGTCTAGCTAGTCTACATGTATTTATATTAACCCCTTGTGTATTTACAGTGATGCACATCACCACAGGTGGCACAGTGGTTAACACTGCTGCCTCACAGCGCCAGGGACTCGGGTTCAATTCCAGCTTTGGGGGGCTGTCTGTATGGAGTTTGTACGATCACCCCATGTTTGTGTGGGTTTCCTCCCAAAGCTCTGGTTTCCTCACACAATCCGAAGATGTGCAGGTGGATTGGTCGTGCTCAATGCATTGGGTCATGGGAATAGGGTGGGGGACTGGGCCTAGGTGGAGTGACCTTTCAGAGGGTGGGTGCAAACCCGATGGGTCGAATGTACTCCTTCCGCATGGTAGGGAGTCTATGAATAAGTTCTAAGGAAACCAGAAAAATGTTGAAAAACACTAACAGATCAGGCAGCATCTGTGGAGAGAGAAATGGAGCTTGGTTCAGTTTGAGGGGGGGACATTCTCCTCGTTTTAGTTCCGATGAAAAGTCATTGGCCTAAAACGTAAATTTTCCAAAGGATGTGCTGATGAGGTGAAGTGACTAGAATGGGAGGAGCTGCATGTTGCACAGACTAATTTATCCCAATGGCATATTTTTATACATTCCATACAGTTCATGACACTGTACTTAAAACCACATGGGATCTAATATGGGAGTCTATCATTCCCCACTGCCATCCCTTCCATCTTTAGTGAGTAGGGATCAGGCCAAGTAAAATGCTGAGATCAATTTTTACTTGTTTATATTCCGAACATCTTGGTGGAAATTTGTTATTGACTGAGGCAGGCTCCAGGTTGCTGTCAAGCTGCAGGGGTCATCAAGACTTCTATGGGGTTGAAGATCGCTTGGGCTCAATAAATTCAGTTTAGGTTAAGTATTTGTGGTGCTGTCAACTCACCCTTGCAATTAGAGACCACAGGCTAATAATAGTCAGTGTGCGTAGGGTCTGAATCACCTTTGTATAATGAAAGACTATAATTAAATCAGGTAATGGGAATGCGTAGGAAGGGACTGAAATGTTAATGGATTGAGAGGGATGGAGGAGCACAAGGTATTTATGAAGGAACGTTTACAAAGGTATTTGTGGCATCTCTCAGTGTGCTGCATTGAAAATTCAAACCCGTTTGCCCACCTTGCATCAGCAACATTCTTTAGGAGCCTTCCCAGGTTATCCCAGGAGTCATGGCTAACTGGCTCTCGTTAACCTAAGGCTGGGGGTTCCAGACAGGGGTTGAGAAGAGCCCAGGTTCCAAGGCAGGAAAGGATCCCCCTGGTGTAGATCGATAATCTCACGGTGCCCAGACACTATCTCCCAAAATGGAGGAAGTGTTTTCCAAACTTCAATCCACAGTGGGGCAGTGGTTAGCACTGGCGCCTCACGGCACCCAGGACCTGGGTTCAATCCCGGCCTCTTGCCCATGTGGAGATTGCACATTCTCCCGTGTTTGCGTGGGTCTCATCCCCACAACCCAAAGATGTGCAAGGTAGGTGGATTGGCCACACTAAATTGTCCCTCAATTTGGAAAAAAAATGTATTGGGCACTCTAAATTTAAAAAAAAAGAGGCTCTGACTCTCTCCATTGGAGAATCCAAACCTCCATTTTACCCTTCAGCCAGGTGTAACTGCAATTCTTCTACAGATTTGGGAACCTGCCTCACCTATTACATCAATTATTAAGTATTAAACAATATCCAGGCTGGCACTCCAGTTCAGTACTATGGAGGTGCTGTCCTGTCAGACGTGCCATCTTTCCAATGAGAGATTAAACTGAAGACTGGCCTTGGCTCTCAGGTATATGTAAAATATTCCTTCTTCACTATTTGAAGAAGGGCAGGAGAATCCTGGCCCATATTTCCCCCTTAACCAACACCACTGAAACAAATTGACTCAAGATTTCTTTTATTCCTTCATGGGATGTGGGTGTTGCTAGCGACACCAGCATTTGTTGCCCATCCCTAATTGTCCTTGAACTGAGTTGCTTACTAGGCCATTTCAGAGGGCCATTTAAGAGTCAACCACATTGCTGTGGATGTGGAGTCACATGTCGGCCAGAGGGGGCAAGGACGACAGATTTCCTTCCCTGATAGGCATTACTGAACCAGATGGGTTTTTACAACAATCAATGAGAGTTTCATGGTGACTATTACTGAGACTAGTTTTATATTCCAAATTTATTAATTGAATTTAAATTCAGCCAGCTAGTGAATGTGTGTGTGAGAGTGTGTGAGAAAGTGTGTGAGAGTGTGTGAGTGTTTGTGAGATTGTGAGAGAGTAAGTGTGAGAGTGAATGTGAGAGTGAGTGCGTGTGCAAGTATGGGAGTGAGTGTGTGAGAGTGTGAAAAGCGTGTGAGAGTGAGTGCGTGATTGTGAGTGCATGACTGAGTGTGTGGCTGTGTGAGTGCGTAACAGTGAGTATATGAGTGAGTGAGTAAGTGAGTGAGTGAGAGAGAGTGTGTGTGAGTGAGAGAGTGTGTGGGTGAGTGAGAGAGTGTGTTTGTGAGAGTTTGTGTGAGTGAGAGAGTGTGTGTGAGTGAGAGTGTGTTTGTGAGAGAGTGTGTGGGTGAGTGTGGATGTGAATGTGAGAGAGTGTGAGAAAGTCTGTGAAAGATGGGTGAGAGTGAGTGAGTGAGTGAGTGAGAGGGTGAGTGACAGAGTGAATGTGAGTGAGTATGTGTGTGGGTGAGTGTCTGTGTGAGTTAGTGAGAGAATGAGTGTGTTGTACACATGTATGGATTCCAGGGCATGGCTAGAATCTGTTGATAATCCCCCAGCACTCACTGTCCAGAATCATACATGAATAATTGACAAGGGTACGGATTGTCACTGCTACCTGAACGATTGGACTGTGGTGACGAAACCTATTTGCTCACGAGGGCAGGTTGGGGAGAAATTTGCAGAGAAACAAAACAGGATAAAAAGAGAAAAGTTAACCAAAACAAACCTTACATTTTGCTTGTTTTACTGAATAATATATTGAACTTACTGGGGTTCCAGTTAATGCCAGGTAAAGGTTGGCTCCCAGGTCATGAAGCACAGCAAAGAAAGCAATGCAGGTTCCCAGCATCAACCCAATCATGCTGTAAGGAGAAAATCAGCAACACCTCATTATTAAACTCAATTAAATTCAAAAGCAAAATTCTGCTTCTGTGCCAATGATCAAGTAGAAAATATTTAAATGGGAAATGAGAAAACTTATCTCTTACTTTGTGGAATCCCAATGTACCATTGACTGATTAATGTCTTTATGGGGTCTCCTCCCTTTCCTCAGCCCTGGTCTTTGGTTGTGACTTCAGGTTCCAGAGTTTTATGCCCATAATATAGGCCGACACCCGAGTGCAGTACTGAGGTGTGCTGCAGTGTCAGAGGTGCCCTATTTCGGATCAGACGTTAAAGAAAGACTTTGGGCAGAATTTTCTGGGCCTTCCTGTCGGCGGGGTCTTCCATTCCCAATTAAGTCCCCACCCCCCCCCCCCCCCCCCCCCTCCCCACCACCCCTCCACCCGCAGCGCCGCTGAGGCGAGCCATGAAAATTGCCATTGCCTTTGGTGAATTGCTAATGGCGAGTTGCTTCCGCCATGGGAAAATCTGCCATGGGTCTGGAAATTCCTGGACCTTGTCTGACCCCCCTTGTCTAACATATTCCATGGGGCTATTTTGAAGAAAAGTTGGGAAGTTCTGCCAGTATCTTGGCCAATATTTATCCCTTAATATGTCATCAGAAAATGTGGTCATATATCACATTGCTGTTTCTGACATCCTGCTGTGCACAGATTAAGAGCAATGATTCCTACAATATGACAGCGATTACACTTCAGAAGTATTTTCATGGGATGTGGACATTGCTGGCTGGGCCTGTATGTATTGCCCATACCTAATTGCCCTTGAACTGAGTGACCGGCTGGGCTGTTTTAGAAGGCATTCAAGAGTCAACCACATTGCTGTGGGTCTAGAGTCACGTGTAGGCCAGGCCAGGTAAGGCTGGCAGATTTCTTTCCCTAAAGGGTATTAGGGAACCAGATGGGTTTTTACAACAATCAACAATGGCTTCATGGGCATTAGAGCAATAACCAGCGTGGGGGATACAGTGTGGAGATGACTGTTTTCCCCGTTCTCCTTGAGGAGTATGAGCTCCCACTAGGGGCGGGGAGCTTACCCATACTTGTATAAAAGGTCGGCCATTCTGGAACTGATTGACAGGAGAGAGTGCCTAGTGAGGTTCTACCTGTACCCATGTATATCATTAATGTATAGTAAATGTCATTTACTTTTTTGCTTATTTTGGACTCCCTGTACCTTATTAAAATTAGACATTTAATTCCAGATTTTTATTAACTTCAAACGTCATCATCTGCCATGATGGGATTCAAACCCATCTCCCCAGAGCATTACCGAGGGTCTCTGAATTACGAGTCTAGTGACAACACCGCTGAGCCATTGCCTCCCCTCATTGGCTATTGAGCACTTTGGGATGTCCTGAAATCTCTCCAGGCACTATATCAATGCAAGTTCTTTGTTTTCATGGCCAGGGACAACTCACATTTGGAGAAAAATGGCCCAAAATGTTTCACAGCGATCTAATCAGAACGTATATGACTGGATTCCCCGCTGGCGAGATTCTCCATTGCACCGGCAATGCATCCACGCCCGCAGATTTCCCGAAGGCGTGGTGCCTCCCACAATGGGAAATCCCATTGGCTGGCTGGTCCCGCTGCTGGCCAGGACGCGCCGCACCAGAAAAAGGGGATAAGTTGTACAAACTGTGGACTGTGAGTTTGTGGAGTGTTTTTGTATATGTTGCTGTTTTTTTTCCACATGTTTGGAATAAAATACATTTTTTGAATAAAAGGATAGGAATTCAAGAGAACCACTGTGGGACATTCCAGACAATTAAAGTTGTCAGGCCTGACTTCCCCACACAGGTTAAAGTGAAAACATTATCCATTTATTTTTAGGGACTGATGGCTGATTGTTAAGACAAGGAGAGGGGCGATGGTTTGATCCTGACTCTGTGCTACCATGTCAACGGCGAGTGCAGTCTGTTGTGCATTCCTGTAGATTTTTAACTCCATTGGCCTCAACAAGTGCCTGGCTTTCTTTATTATTAGCAAACAGATAATCAGCAGAGGATGCCCGAGAATAACTGAGGGCGAGACAGTGGAAGCAAAAGGGGGGAAATGATCTTGGGCCAATCTATGTGGATTACTTTGTAGTTCCTTTCAAATGACTGGAGAGAACCTGACACCAATTAATCACCTTATGTCGCAACTGCAAACTGTACAGGGAGACTAAGATCGGAAACAACATGGGAACTCTCACCCAAAGAACATGAAAGCTTCCGGTGTCAAATTTATCGTAGGCCGCTTACCTGATTTCAACCACTAACTTTCCAAATATTCCATTTGATATCTGAGCTGAAATGCAAATTGTAAATTTGGTGAGTGATAATTTAAAATTCCCAGCTATCGTACAATCTTCAGGACAGGACAGATAAAGGAGTAGTGAGTATTGAGGAAGCCCGGCTGATTTCAAAGTATGTATTATGGGCCAGGATTTAGAGAACACCAAAGTATATCATAGAGTTCACCTGACCAACACTTTTTAATAGATTTTGGTTATGGGCCGCACAAGGGCTCACTTTACAGGTATGGTGCAACAGAGATCTAAAGTATTTTTAAACAAAAACAATATTTATTCTATGAATCCAGTTAACATTTATAAACACACAGTAAACATCTTATCAACTACCAACACTGATGATCCACACAGATACAATACTCTATAGGTAACCCTTAATAACTTTCCTAGCAACATCCATAAGTCATATACCCTTTTTAACAAAGACAGCAGGTTTGAATTGTCTATTGAAAGCCGCTATCACTTTTAAATTATCAAGTGAGCTGAAGACATTCTTCAGATTGCAGAGAGAGAGATCAATACACCTTCTTGCTTGAATGCAGCTCCCAACTACCTAAAATGAAAGTAAAACACAAAGCAGCTTCCAACTCAAAACAAAAGTAAAAGACAGAATCACATTCCAGCTCCACCCACACGATGACATCACTGCAGCCATTTGATAAAACACACTTTTCTTAATGGGACTTTCACATGACATATGCAAGCCACATTTTGAAAGCCAAACAAGTTTAATGGTCAAAATAATGAATACGTTCCAAGTAGTTCAAGTAATTGGACAAAATCAATGATTGTTAAATGTATAATCCACACTGACATTAAAATGCAGCAGCATTTTCACCATCATTGTCGGGAGTGACCTTTCCTACCTTTTGGGTTTTTGGTTTACAAGGCTTTGCAGAAGCTTAGATTGTTCACTTTACTGCACAGAATTGTGGTAAGGGTTTGGTCAGTACCTCTCACAATGAGGTTCAGAAGCTTGTACGGTCAAACAGTCATGCTAATTGGTTACACATAACTATAGACATATGTTTGACCTGTACTCGAATCTCTCCATACAACTCTGTCTCCTGACTACTGTCATGTGCCTCTCTATATCACACTATGGGCAGTACAGTTTGTCAGTCCCACGTTAACCCTTATTATGCTGGAAACCCCTTATACTACATCTTCCCCACGTCTTTACCCAACACATTTACAGAACAATCTTTCTTCATATGCTACCCTTTCTCCTCCACCCTGACTATTCTTCTGGATCTCATTCTGGTCACATTTGGAGGATTCGGTGGGGCTCAGATTCTTTGGGCAAACTTTGTTGGTTTTGAGTTAAAATTGTGTTCTGTGTTTCTGGCACCTGGTCATGTCCATCTGAATTGTTTTTTGTGCTCCTTGGACTCGAACCTTTTCTTATCAACGACCGATCTGAAAACAGAGACTTGGACGCCAGAGGCTGTCCCGTTCCATTCTGTCTGGCAGGAATGTTTACTCAGTTCCGTCGCAGTACGAACACAGGTTTTCTTTTTCCATGGGGTCCACCCTTGAGCTTTCTGCGTGTTGATGGTCTAGCTCTGTTCATCAGTCATGAGCTCAATCTGCAGTTTGACTTTCATCGGCACATTCCGTTCTTTCCTGCACCCTTGAACCTCCCTGAGGTATGCGTTGGTGAGTTGATAGTGTTACGACTCCTGGGCCAGTGCATGTTCAATTCCAGCCCCACTTGACCCGGAGCCATAACACAGGTGAAAATAGTTTTTTTATTTGGTTGAATTAAATTGACCACAGTCACCACAAGTAACCTTTTATTAATAACAGTAATTATAATTAAACGGGCAAAAAATACAGCTAACTTCCACAAGCTGATTCTCAACTTCCCCCCCTTTCTAACTCCCACCCTCTCTATACACACACACAACATAGAGGGAAACGGTGGTTGAGAAGTAAAGAAAATATAATCTAATAAAAGGAAAAGGATCTTTGATTCAGATGGATGTCTTCCAGCTAGTTTCTTTCTCAATGTTAGGTCTTCAGTTGGGTACTTTCTTTTCCTTCAGCTTGAAATTATCTTCACTGCAGACTCACAGAGACAGCAAGCACCAGGTAGTGGAGAGAGAAAACACAGCTCCTCTTCCTTCGAGGGTCTAGAGGCTGCTGGCAGGTTTTCTCTGAAAAACCAATTGCTGACTGTTGTCAGACAGAACACTATCCCTGGCCAACCCACTGGTTGCCAGTTAACCATCGAACCGACTTCCTCCGAAGTCGGTTCCTAACATTCACTCAGTACCGATGATTCTGACAGAGGTGTCGGCATTCGAAAAGGAGAATCCAGGATCGAAAGAGAAAATCATGGAAAATCTCAGCAAGTCTGGCAGCATCTGTAGGGAGAGAAAAGAGCTAATGTTTCGAGTCCGATGACTCTTTGTCAAAGCTAACAGACAGAGAAAGTGGGGAATATTTATACTGTGGAGGATCCAGGATCCTTGATGTCACCCCAGAAGCAGAGTTGAACTTTTTCCTGGTGTGGTACCTCAATGTCATGGCCTGTTTGGGATCCTCCACATGTCTTTATGTCTTAGAATTGCACAGCTTTCCAAAATGTCCCAGCCGTTGCTTTTGGCTGTGAGCTCTTTTGACACCACAGCACCGACCTGGTCTCCCACCTTCGTGTGGTCTGATTGGGTATTGTCTTCCTTGGCCTGGAATCTTCCTGGCTTTTTGTTGTTTATGAGATGGACTATTGGAGTTGTTCTCTCCCATGGCTTTCTCGCCTCATAGTCATAGAATTTACAGTACAGCAGGAGGCCATTCAGCCCATCGAGTCTGCATCAGTCCTTGGAAAGAGCTGCCTAAACCCACACCTCTACCCCATCCCCGTAATCCAGTAATCCCACCCAACCATTTTGGACGCTAAGAGCAATTTAACATGGCCAATCCACCTAACCTGTACACCTTTGGACTGTGGGAGGAAACCGGAGCACCCAGAGGAAATCCACGCAGCCACGGGGAGAATGTGCAGACTCCACAGAGACAGCGACCCAAGCCGGGATTCGAGCCTGAGACCCTGGAGCTGTGAAGCAACTGTGCTATCCACTGTGCTACCATGCTGTCCCACCGGTACCGGTGTCGTTAGCGAAATTCAGAGTGGCCTTTTGTGGAGTCAGAGATCTTCTTTTGCCTATAGTACGAAAGACAATCATCAGACAATCTGACCACAATTCCCTCTCATGTGAGCTCTGACGTAAGGCTGCCAGAATCAGACTTCAGCAGTCTGTATAACTGGTTTACGAAGGAATCACCAGGGTCTCAAGGCTGCTGGACTCACTTGTTGAACTTTGCTGGCTCCAAAATATAACTTTTGAATTATAGTAGGTATCAAAGGATTTCAGAACCTCTCCAGACATATCTGAATAAACGTATTGTTTATTCCTTGACTTGCAATGATGTCATCAGCTATTAGCCCTACTGAGTACAGGAGTGTATTCACTTCTTCAGCCTCTGTCTTCTTATCTAGTCCTGAAGCTAACATGTATCAAGAAATCCTTTTTTGCCAAAGCTCTCAATTCTGAGCCTGGTCTGGCCCTTGAATCAACCCAAATTGATCTGGTACAGTAGATTTATTATCCATCATTTGTTTTCAGCCCATGGGAGTTAAATGCTGTTCCACTCTTCAAGACGGCACAGCAGTAACCATTTTTTTCAATGCTTCTTCCCACGCTTGTCAGGTTTAGACGGGCGAATTTTCGAATCAAAAGTTCGGGCACTTTAGAAAATTTTCAGAACACATTCGGGTGATTGAAAAGCAATTCCCAGCTTCAGCTGAGTTTGTAATTATTTTTCCATGGGATTTGACTGCCACAGCATTTGAAACCCACTGCTCGGACTGATCAATAGCGTGAAGACTTTGAAAGCCTAGCTTAGCCTCCGAACTGAAGTTTTGCTCACCTTTGCTCGGCCCTTTGACTCTGCCATCGATCATGATTCCCAATGGATCTCCAAATGTTCTGGTGGAGTCCTCAAGCTTCACCATGGACTTTTCTTCTGCCCTCCAGCCTCCATATCTGCAATGGAGCTTCTTCCTTGGTGATCTCCGGCTATGTCTTTAGTTCAGATGCACTTCAGTCAAGTCAGGATGCTGTACCTTCCGTTTTTCAGATTCCAGGTCCTTCACCAGCTTCTTTGGTTCTGCATTTTGCCGCTAGCTATCACTATGTTGTAAGGGTTTGTTCAGTAGGTCTCACAAAGAGGTCCAGAGGCTTGTACGGTTGAACAGTTGGTAAGACATAACTACATATATATGCCTGACTTGTACTCTAGACTCTCCCTATGACTCTATCTCCTACCTGCTGCCATGTTCCTCTCCACTTCACGTTGTGGGCGGTGCTATTCTCCAGTCTCACATTAACCGTTGCCATGGCAGGGTTTGAACCCGGGTTCCCGGAGCATGACTCTGGATTACTAGTGCAGCGACAATACCACTACACCACCGCTTTGCCTGATGACACTGGGTTTTTCTGATCTGGGGAATATTGGGCGGGATTCTCTGATCCTGAGGCTAAGTGTTGACGTTGTAAAAGCTGTCGCATTTTATGATGGCATCAACAGGCCCCAAGATCAGCGATCCTGCGCCCTACATGGGGCCAGCATGGCACTGGAGCGACTCACGCAGCTCCAGCTGCCGATACGCACGTCAAACAGGCGACGCGAGTCTGCGCATGCACACTGCGGCCGCGCGAACCCGCACATGCGCACGAGTTGCCTTCTCCGCGCCGACCCTGATGCAACATGGCGGAGAGCTACAGGGTCCCGGAAAGGAGTAAAAGAGGCCCCCACCAGGAGAAGCCAGCCCGCCGATTGGTAGGCCCCGATCGCGGGTTAGGCCACGATGGAGGCGCTTCCCGGGGTCAGATCCCCCTTCCACCCCACCAGGCTGCCCCCAACAGGATGGACACTGAGGTCCCGCCAGGCAGGACCACATGTGAACGGCGCCGGCGCCACTCGGGCCATCCCTGCGTGCGGCACACCATCGGGATTCTCTGTTTTTGCTGGCTGGTCAATGAGATTTTCCATTGTGGGGCATCTCACGCCATCGGGAAACGCCAGGCTGCCGGCAAAGTGGGGAATCCCGATTGCGGACAATTAACTTCAATGCACAAATAACCGTATTAATATATCTGTGCCATATTATTCTATCCAAATTTTGAAAGTGAGAGGAACAGAACCTAAGGAAAGCAAACCATTCACACAAACAGTTAAAATGGCCAAGGCAGGAAGGGAATTTGGAGATTGTTGTCTGAAATAACTGCTTTGTAAAGTGAACCCTCTAACAGCTGGGTCTCTGCAGCTTGAAAGCAGCTAATGTAAGCATTCAAATTGTTTGGCCGAAAATCGAGGTTTGAATTGATGGAAGATGATGCTGTTACAGCACAGAGCAAGTTAGTGCATGATGGTGGAGATCATTTCAATTGGTTGGCTGCGCACAAACTACAGTGCTGTCATCCTCTGGCTAGTTATTATAATCGCTGCTCAAGGCAGAGATTCTTCCCCCTGTTCTCATAAACTTACCGAGACCAAAGTATGTTTTGCGTTTAGCAGCAATTGCCGCTTCGAGCAGCATCAGGCTGGAGCTATAAGCCAACCAGGAGCAGCAACTCAGCAGGAGGGAGCCCAGGATCACACCACACTGTAAACAAAGAGCAGGAGAGCATTAAACCTTCATTATTAGGCTGCACCGCTTCGTGGAAAATTCGTGCTCCCACTTGGATTTCAGGAAATTTGAAAGTAAAAATGAATGCTGAAGAAAAGAAAAAACTGCATTATATAGCATGTTTCCCAACCCCGCCACTCCCCCCACCATCACCACGCCAGGATATGAAATGAAATGAAAATCGCTTATTGTCACAAGTAGGCTTCAATGAAGTTACTGTGAAAAGCCCCTAGTCGCCGGAGCGCCTGGCCGGGGAGGCTAGTACGGGAATCGAACCGTGCTGCTGGCCTGTTTGGTCTGCTTTAAAAGCCAGCAATTTAGCCCAGTGAGCTAGACCAGGATATGAAGTGCTTGTTTGCAATACTTGCCTGTGTCACCATTACATGTGACTCATTAGTTGCTGACTCGTGGACTCTCTGGTTCCTCCAACTCCTGTTGTTTAACAGGTGTTGTTAAAACATGGGGATGAGGGCGGCACGGTGGTGCAGTGGTTAGCACTGCTGCCTCACGGCGCTGAGGACTCGAGTTTGATCCCTGGGTGGAGACATGCCGTGAAATCCTGGCTGTGGATTTATAAAGAGGTTTCTACACTCGAGGCAATCCCCAGAGGGCTTTCATAATCACTTACACAATTTTTGAAGTCAAGCCACTATTGCAATTTAGGAAACATGGCTGCCAATTTGCATATCACGGGATCCCTGAAGCAATAATGAGTAGCTAATCTGGTTTTTAGGTACCAATGATTAATGGTAAATAATGGCTAGCACACCAGGGGAACCTTCTTTGCTATTCTTCAAAATGGCACCACTGGGTCTCTTACTCCCACCTGAGAGGCCAGAAAGGGATTCAAATGAATGTCCTCTGGTACCTGCAGCAAGGCAGAACCCCCTTGATACCCCCAGAGTGTCAAGACTGGATTACTGTGCTGAGGTCTCTGGATGGTCGGCTTGAATCTGTAGCCTTCGGACTCAGAGATAAGAATATAACACACTGAGCTATGTCTAACAGCACTCTGATAGCGCTGAGAGAAGCTTCAATTTTCATGAACTTTCAGCAATGTGTGTGTCGCTCTTGCGACATGAAGGCCTAACCCTTCCACCACCAATCCTCCCCACCCCTCCCATTACTCCATGCTCCCCTCAGGGCATAGAGACTGCAGTCACTCATTGACTTCATACACAGTCATTGATTTTGGCCAGGTGTTTTTGTCATGCTTCTAATTAGTTGGAGCCATACTTGGCCCAAAGGAAGATGGCTGTGGCTGTTGGAGGTCAATCATCTCAGTCCTAGGACATCACTGTGGGAGTTCCTCAGGATAGTGTCCTAGGCCCTACCACCTCCAGCTGCTTCATCAATGACCTTCCTTCTATCATAAGGTCAGAAGTGGAGATTTTCACTGATGATTCTGCAGTATTTAATACCATTCTTGACTCATTGAATACAGAAGCAGTTTGTTCCTGCATTCAGCAAGACCTGGAGAACATATGGGTGACATGGTGGCACAGGGACCTGGGTTCAATTCCAGCCTCAGGTGACTGTCTGTGTGGAGTTTGTACTTTCTCCCTGTGTTTGCATGGGTTTCCTCCGGGTGCTCCGGTTTTCTTCCATATGGAGGCATGGGTTTAAGTCAGGTGCCCTTTCCAAGAGCTAGTGCAAACTCGATGGGCCGAATGGCCTCCTTCTGCACTGTAAATTCTATGATTCTACAATTCCTCCCCATGTCTGCGTGGGTTTTCTCCGGGTGCTCCGGTTTCCTCCCACTGTCCAAAAATGTGCAAGTCAGGTGGATTGGCCATGCTAAATTGCCCCTTAGTGTCCAAAAGGTTAGGTGGGGTTACTGGGTTATGGGGATATTGGGCTTAAGTTGGGTGCTTTTTCCAAGGGCTGGCGCAGACCTGATGGGCTGAATAGCCTCCTTCTGTACTGTAAGTTCTATGATTCTATGATACAGGTTTGAACTGATAAGTGGCAAGTGACATTCACAGCACATACATCCCAGGCAATGTTCACCTCCAAAAGCAGAACATCTTAACCATCTCTCCTTGACATTCAATGGCATTTTCATTACTGAATCCCCACTATCAACATCCTGGTGTATCCTCATTGGCCAGAAACTTAACTGCACCAATCATATCATATACTGTGGCTACAAGAGTAGGTCAAAGGCTGGGAATACTGCAATGAGTAACTATCTTCCTGGCTCCCTAAAGGTATCTATAAGTCAGGGGAGTGATGGAATATTGCCCCCTTGCCTGCATGGAATGCAGCTCCAATAACACTCAAGAAACTTGACACTAGCCAGGCCAATACCCCATCCATAAAAATTCCCTCTCTCCACCACCGATGCACAGTGGCATTAGGGTGAACCATCAACAAGATGGACTGCAGCAACTCACCAAGGTTCTTTAGACAAGTTCTTTAGACAGCACCTTCCAATCCCCGACCGCTACTCTAGAAGAACACAGGCAGCAGATAC
This sequence comes from Scyliorhinus canicula, assembly GCF_902713615.1. Classification (NCBI taxonomy): domain Eukaryota; kingdom Metazoa; phylum Chordata; class Chondrichthyes; order Carcharhiniformes; family Scyliorhinidae; genus Scyliorhinus; species Scyliorhinus canicula. Next base: position 60,881,255 of record NC_052160.1, on the reverse strand, counting down.
CTGGAAACACCACCACCTTGAGGTTCCCCTCCAAGTCACTCACCATCCTGACTTGGAACTCTATCGCTGTTCCTTCACTGTCGCTGGGTCAAAATCCAGGAACTTCCTCCCTAACAGCACTGTGGGTGTACCTACACAACGTGGACTACAGCGGTTCCTGAAGATGGCTTATCACCACCTTCTCAAGGGCAACTAAGGATGGGCAACAAAAGCTGGCCGAGCCAGTGATATTCAGATCCTGAAAATGAATTTTTAAAGGCTGTAGCAGTCTTCGCGAGGTCTTACTTCACTCTTTATATTTGTGTAGATTTCCTTTAAAATTTATTAAAATAAATTGCATAATTTTAATAAGCATAAAAATGTAAATAAAAATAAAGTTTACACAACATTACTTTTGTTTCTTTGCCTTGTTTCTTCCTTGACTATTTAGTGTTTTAATTACTATGACGTTTCGTCCCTTTAAATGTACTCCTCTCCCCACCCACCCACCCCCACCATCTCCAGAATCTTTGACCTTCTTGCTGGGAATCTGAGGCTGTTGGACGCCCATTGACCTCAGTTTGACTGGAGCACCATAGGCTGGAGGTTAATGTTGAGTTAGCCAATAGGGTAAGTGATACTTTGGCCTTCTGGGTATGATGGGGAAAAGCATTGAATGCTCGTAACAAATGAGGAAACCTGCTTATTTGTGATCCAAAGGTCAAGTCTTGCAAGGGGAAAATAGGAGTACATTTTAATGATAGTAGATGCCCTAATGCAGACTTTATTGCATGAAACAGGAAGGTCTGGATTAAATGGGCAAGGGGAATATTGGTAGTGAATAGCTAGGAGCTCAAATTGCAGCCATCCCTTGAACACAATTGTTTTTGATAAGCAAGGCATGTATAAAAATCCGAGATGATCAGACTTTGGTGGAACAGATCCAAGGTGAAGACCACACAATTAAACCGCTCAGTCTCTCAAGACCTTTTTTGGTCACAGCATTGCAAATTACTGATTATAGCTTATGGTTCCCAAGCTATTTGTTCCCAAGTTCAATTTGCTGTGAACATGATTATCTGGTGTTTGAAACAATTTAACAATTAATAGCTCTTTTGTGCCACACTTGGTCAAATATTCTCTGCATATCAAGGACAGTTACTCTTCCCCTGCCTCTGCTATTCAACTCATGTCCAAGACTCGATCAAAGCTGTGACGGGACCTGGAGCAAAGTAATTATGTAAGCACAACCTGAGCATTGGTGTGCAGGTTATTAATCACATGGGATTATTGGTGATTCCTTCCCACATTAACAATCAGGGAAAAGGTTGATAAACTGGTAACTGGCCAGTTTAGATTGATCCAGCTTTTAATGGATAAGATGTTCTGATCCCAATAGGTGGCCATTTTCCATATATTCAGGTAAATGCCAGTGTCTTATCTGCACTGGAATAATTTGCCGAAGAAAGCTGCCAGTTCTGTGCACAGTCTTCAGTGCCACAAGTCGAATGTTCTCGGGACCTGTAGACTTCTCTCTGCTTGGTGCACTAAACATCACAACACGGAGTAGAAGGAATTGGTCAGACAATGAGAACTATGATGGTTATCAGTCCGTAACCTGACATCCAAGAATGGTAGATTTATTGTGTTTAGGAAGGGAAACCTTAGCAAATTTCACCCTAACCAAGTCAGACGTGGCAAAACTATTTTCAATGCCCGTATCATAGAAACATAGAAAATAGAAGCCAGAGGAGGCCATTCGGCCCTTTGAGCCTGTTCCATCATTCGTTATGATCATAGCTGATAATCCAACTCAATTGCCTGATACCTCTTTTCCCCCATATCCTTTGACCCCCTTCGCCCCAAGTGTTATGTCTAACTGTTTCTTGAAAACATACATGGCGGGATTCTCTGTCGGCCGACACTGGAATCGCAAAATGCGATTGGGCGGAGAATCGGTTTTGATTCCAAAAACATGGCGGGAGCCCGGTTCATGCAAATCGCAATTCTCCGGTGCCTCAACAGCGGCGTCGATGTTTTCTACTCCTCACGCACAGTAAACGCTGTTTACATATCATTAACAGGCCTGTCATGGTATTCCGGGGTGTCCACGATTATCCGCCTCCACCTGGGGGGATTCCTGGCAGCGAGGTTCCCTTGTGCTTTCAAAAATCGTGAAACAGTCCCTGTAGCAGCTGAGGGGGAGAGAAGGGTTGCAGAAAGTATCCAACATCACCATAGTTTGCTGACAGTTGTGTCGCTGGCCGGTGACTTCTGCCAGGGTCGGAAGGGGGAGTAGTGGGGGGGGCGGCAGGATGTGGCTGTGAGGTTGGGGTGGACGGGCATGGGACATAATTGGGAACACCGTTGACTGCCCACTGTGAACTTAGTGCCATGGGTCATATGGGTGTCCTCCCAGGCCACCCTCCCTAGGTGCCCTCTCGCCCCAGCCGACCCTCAATGGGATGGTGGCGCACCAGCGCAACCAGTGCCGCCTTGTTGGCTGGGATGGTGTATGTGGGTAATGAAGTGTGTATACAGTATGTGGCTGCAGCTTGTCAGCCTCCCGAGTGTCAATCACGAACCCGGCAAATTTGGCACCGTTTCTCACAGTAATCGATCGTGATCCATGTAGCGCAGATGCCAGCCCCCTAATGGTCGCTAAATTGGTCCAGGTGCAGTGCCACTTTTGCTGCCGTAGAAATGCACTAAGCCTGCCCATTGTCAACACTTAGTATCAGGACCAGAGAATTCCGCTGACAATCTTGTGGCCTCAACTACTTCCGGTGGTAGCGAATTCCACAGGCTGACCACTCACTGGGTGAAGAAATTTCTCCTCATCTCTGTCCCAAACCGTCTACCCCGTATCCTCAGACTGTGACCCCTGGGTCTGCACATGCCCACCATTGGGAACATCCTTCTTGCATCTATCCTGTTTGGTCCTCTTAGAATTTAAGAGTTTCTATGAGATCCCCTCACATTCCTCTGAATTCCAACCAATACAATCCTAACTGAATGGGGGCATGACGCGGCCAGTAGAGGCCAGAAGTGGCCTCTTCTGGGATTTACCCGGCTCACCACGCCTCATGAGATATCGCGATTTGGATCCCACCCAGTATTTGGCAAATCTGCATATTAGAGTGAGTAGCTAGCCTCACTCTTATATGCAGCTCGCCTGATCTACCCGAGATGTGGGGGTCTAACCCCTTTCCCATGGAGACCTTAGGTGAGTGTCATTCAGTACTTGTCCCCCAAATAGGGACCAGGAGGAACGGTACTTGAGAGGGTCACCCAGGGGATCAGAGGCCTCTGGGTGGTTGCCCTCTGGGCAGGGTGGTACCCTCTTACTGCTGGTGCCACCTTGGCACTGTCAGCCTGGCATCCTAGCAGTGCCACCTCAGTTCCACGGCAGTGGTGCTGGTAGTGTCAAGGTGCCAGGCTGGCATTGTGCCAAGGTGGCACCAGCAGTGAGAGGGTACCACCCTGCCCAGAGGGCAACCACCCAGAGGCCTCTGATCCCCTGGGGATCAGGCCTGGGGTTGCCCTGCCTGTATGAGTTGGGGGTGGGCCCCGGGGGTAGGCTAAACGCGCTCGACATGGGACTCTATTGCAATTTGGTTAGGTTGCGCCCTTAATGTCTCCTCACACATCAGTCCTGCCATCCCAAGAATTAGTCTGGTAAACCTTCACTGCACTCCCTCTAGAGTAAGAATATCCTTCCTCATATAAGGCGACCAAAGTTGCACACCATATTCCGGTGTGATCTCACCAAGACTTTGTACAATTGCAGCAAGACATCCTTGCTCTTGTATCGAATTCTCTTGCTATGAAGGCCAAGATACCATTTGCCTTATTTACCGCCTGCTGTACCTGCAGGCTTACCTTCAGTGACTGGTGTACGAGCTTACTTACCCAGGTCTTGTTGCACATTTCCCTCTCCTAATTTATGACCATTCAGATAATAATTTGACTTCCCATTTTTGCTATATAACCTCACATTTATCCAAATTATGCTGCATCTGCTGCATCCTCCTCACAGCTCACCCTCCCACTCAGCTCTGTGTCATCTGTACCACACTGACAGAGACCATCTAACTTGATACAGATCAGTCAACGAACGTTGTACCATCCCTTCCTCTATAGTTCAGTACTCACTGGATAGTCAGGGGGTCAGTTGGGGAGCGCCTGGTTTTATTCCTAGCTAATTAGCTTGTTTGACATTTATTCCTTGTTATCCCATTGCACTATTGATGAAAGGCAGCGGAGAAATCCTGGTGTCCGTGTCAATCCTTATCTCTCAATCCACACCACAAAAAACACAGTTCGCCATTTATCTCATTTCTGAAGCTCGGGTCAATTGAATGACAGCATGCTGAGAGATGTGTGGAAAGACGGGAAGTGGAGGGACAGATTCACAAGAGCGCTAATTAGTTTTAACAACAAGAAAAAAACAGTTATTAAACATGAAAACATTTGATTATGATACAATGCTCCTTGACTACCCCCCCCCCCCTTAGTTTCAACAATTACACACAGATTTTAAGATTAACACGGATTACCAAGTATATCTTAAGGTACAAATGTCTCATTAATACACAAAATCCCTTTTAATCATCACAAGATGACTGTAGACAAATACACTCAACACTCTGAACCCCAAGTGATTGTTTGTGGATATCTGTTCAAAATCTCCCCAGATGATTATCATGTGGGAGTTTCCAAACTCCACTCCCAAAAACACGCCTTAAAGAACAAAGAACAAAGAAAAGTACAGCACAGGAACAGGCCCTTCGGCCCTCCAAGCCTGCGCCGACTATGCTGCCCGTCTAAACTAAATCTTCCACACTTCCTGGGTCCGTATCCCTCTATTCCCATCCTATTCATGTATTTTTCAAGATGCCCCTTAAATGTCACTATCGTCTCTGCTTCCACCACCTCCTCCGGCAGCGAGTTCCAGGCACCCACTACCCTCTGTGTAAAAAACTTGCCTCGTACATCTTCTCTAAACCTTGCCCCATGCACCTTAAACCTATGCCCCTCAGTAATTGACCCCTCTACCCTGGGAAAAAGCCTCTGACTATCCACTCTGTCTATGCCCCTCATAATTTTGTAGACCTATATCAAGTCACCCCTCAACCTCCGTCGTTCCAGTGAGAACAAACCGAGTTTATTCAACCTCTCCTCATAGCTAATCCCCTCCATACCAGGCAACATCCTGGTAAATCTCTTCTGCACCCTCTCTAAAGCCTCCAAATCCTTCTGGTATTGTGGCAACCAGAATTGAACACTATACTCCAAGTGTGGCCTAACTAAGGTTCTATACAGCTGCAACATGACTTGCCAATTCTTATACTCAATGCCCCGGCCAATGAAGGCAAGCATGCCGTATGCCTTCTTGACTACCTTCTCCATCTGTGTTGCCCCGTTCAGTGACCTGTGGACCTGTACACCAAGATCTCTCTGACTGTCAATACTCTTGAGGGTTCTACCATTCACTGTACATTCCCTACCTGCATTAGACCTTCCAAAATGCATTACCTCACATTTGGCCGGATTAAACTCCATTTGCCATCTCTCCTCTCAAGTCTCCAAGCGATCTAAATCCTGCTGTATTCTCTGACAGTCCTCATCGCTATCCGCAATTCCACCAACCTTTGTGTCGTCTGCAAACTTACTAATCAGACCAGTTACATTTTCCTCCAAGTCATTAATATATACTACAAACAGCAAAGGTCCCAGCACTGATCCCTGCGGAACACCATTAGCCATGGCCCTCCAATCAGAAAAGCACCCTTCCATTGCTACTCTCTGCCTTCTATGACCTAGCTAGTTCTGAGTCCACCTTGCCAGCTCACCCCTGATCCCGTGTGACTTCACCTTTTGTATCAGTCTGCATGAGGGACCTTGTCAAAGGCCTTACTGAAGTCCATATAGACAACATTCACTGCCCGACCTGCATCAATCATCTTTGTGACATCTTCAAAAAACTCTATCAAGTTAGTGAGACACAACCTCCCCTTCACAAAACCGTGCTGCCTCTCGCTAATACGTGCATTTGATTCCAAATGGGAGTAGATCTTGTCTCGAAGAATTCTCTCCAGTAATTTCCCTACCACTGATGTAAGGCTCACTGGCCTGTAGTTCCCTGGATTATCCTTGCTACCCTTCTTAAACAAAGGAACAACATTGGCTATTCTCCAGTCCTCCGGGACATCACCTGAAGAGAGTGAGGATCCAAAGATTTCTGTCAAGGTCTCAGCAATTTCCTCTCTAGCCTCCTTCAGTATTCTGGGGTAGATCCCATCAGGCCCTGGGGACATATCCACCTTAATATTTTTCAAGACGCCCAACACCTCGTCATTTTGGATCTCAATGTGACCCAGGCTATCTACACATTCTTCTCCAGACTCAACATCCACCAATTCCTTCTCTTTGGTGAACACTGATGCAAAGTATTCATTTAGTACCTCGCCCATTTCCTCTGGCTCCACACATAGATTCCCTTGCCTGTCCCTCAGTGGGCCAACCCTTTCCCTGGTTACCCTCTTGCTTTCTTGTTTTTTATGTATGAAAAAGATTTTTAAAATCTTCTGAGGGCGGCATGTGGCGCAGTGGTTAGCACTGGGACTGCGGCGCTCAGGACCTGAGTTCGAATCCTGGCCCTGGGTCACTGTCCATGTGGAGTTTGCACATTCTCCCCATGTCTGTGTGGTTTTCACCCCCACAACCCAAAGATGTGCAACTTAGGTGGATTGGCCATGCTAAATTGCCCCTTAATTGGGGGGAAAAAAAATAATTCGGTACTCTAAAATTTTCTTTTAAATCTTCTCTCGTAATTATGCTTTTGCTGGGCAGTTTGCATTCCAACCTCCAGACCAGGATTTCCAAATGACACTTTTAAAGTTTCCTCTCCATCTTAATAGTGAATCCAGTCCAGGATTCCTTCCCAAGGCTCTTATTTACTCTTCACGCTGCAACCCTCTCTAAGCACAATAGAATCACAGTTGGAATTTAACCAACCCCCACACATACAAACACCTTTGTCCAGCATGAATCTAATTATAACTTTCACAGCTCCAGGCACAGAAACATTAAATTAAATCCACTTAAAACTATACCTTATTTCTAAGTTTTTCTAATACAAATATAACTCCCTTAACACTACCTTTGTTTTCTTAAATGTTGTGAGCACAGCATGCCATCTGGGAGTGACATGAACGAATTCCAGGCTACCCTGCTTTATCCAGATCCACTGCTCTCCCACCCCCAACATTAGGCATTGATGAGATGGAGAACATGGTTCTGCTATGTCAGCAGACATATGTGTGTGAGACCATGCGAGACTGAAAGTCTCATGTGCCTTTTTCCATTTCTCAAGCCAGAATGTCTCTCGGAAGGGGAAGTGAAGAAGCAAAAGGTGGGACTGCCCCCCCCCAACCCCCCCCCCCCCCCCCCCCCCCCCCCCCCACTTCAGTGACCAAGACCTCCAAATCCTGGAGGAGGAAGCTCCGAGAGAATGTGTGATATCTTAATGGTTGCTGGAACTTGCCAACATTAACCAAGAGGGAGTAAGCCACTACAATGAGTGCAGTAGGAGATCATGGAAAATCTTAGATTGAGGAGGCGGTGGTGTGGTATTGTCACTAGACTAGTAATCGAGAGACCCAGGGTAATGCTCGAGGAACCCGGGTTCTAATCCCATCACGGCAGATGGTGAAATTTGAATTCAATAAGAATTGGGAATTGAAAGTCGAATGACCATTAAACCAATGCTGTAAAAACCCCTCTGATTCATTAATATCCTTTAAGGAGTGAAATCTGCCACCCTTACCTGGTCCGGCCTATATCTGATCCAAATCCCACAACCACAGTAATGTGACTGACTCTTAAATGCCCCACAAAATGGTCCAGCAAACCACTCAGTTCAAGGGCTGGGCAACAAATATAGCAGACATACCCCTGAACGAATAAAAACAAATGTCAATGTGGGGAGAGGTTCCACACCCAACTGCACTGTGACAAGTTGAGTTGTTCAGCACAGCTGTCCAAGAGATGTTTTACATACTGCATGCTGCCAGTGGGAGACCTGGCACATTCCTCTCCTTTAGCATGGAGGCTTGTCTGTCGAAACTGCTCCTGCGGGACACACAAGTAGAGACACATGCAAGAAATGTGTCCCTGGTGACACTATATGCTCGACTAACATCACTCTTTGTTTTGTATCTGCAGGGCATGATGGCCCATAATACCAGGGAAAGGGTCCAGCCTGAGGGTGTATTTGTGAGGCTACAGGCAATAAGAAATGTGAAGGGGTCGACATGGAGGTAACCAGGGTAACCACCTGGCTGCACGGCAAGGTTGGTGTGTCGCTTAAAGCCAGTGCTAAAGGTGGTGGTACCAGCACTTTGGACTTAGCTGGTAATGATGGACGTGCTGCTGTAACTAATTGAGCACAAAGGGAAGTTGGTATCAGAGGGAGTGTGAAGGGTGGTTTGCATTAAAAGGGCAGCACGATTATGGTGTGTATTACAGCGTAATCCCACAATGTCAAGTTATTCATCTAATATGTACTTTTGTGCCTCAGACAGATCCCAGTATCTGTTGCTCGCCGCCCCTACCCACGACTGCCCACCCATCTGGGTCAACCTATCCCTTCGGCATGAAGAGGAGGAAGAGAGATCCCTGGAGGTAGCATCACACCTGACTAGCCCAAAGTCTGCCAACACAAATACTAGCTCATAAGAGGGATGTATACGAATATACAAAATGGGAGCAGAGGTAGGCCGGTCAGCTCCTTGAGTCTGCTCCGCCATTCAATAAGATCATGGGCGGGATTGTCCATTGGCTGACGCCGGAATCGAGAAACATGATTGAGCGGAAAACCGGTTCTGATGCCGAAATCGAGTTGGGCGCTAATTTCACGCCAAATCGCAATTCTCCCTTGCCTCGACAGCGGCATCAATGTGGTCCGAGATGCATGTACAGTAAACACTGTTTGCAGATCATTAGCGGGCCCGACTCGGTATTCTCCGGGGAATCTGCGATGCTCCGCCTCCGATGGACCGAATTCCTGACAGCCTGGGAGAATTCAGAATGTCCAATTCACCTCGCAAGTACATCTTTCAGGAATTCTGGGAGGAAACAGGAGCATATAGAGGAAACCCACGCAGACACATGGGCAATGCGCAGACTCTGCACAGATAGTGACCCAAGCCGGGAATCGAACCCGGGTCCCTGGCGCTGTGAAGCAACAGTGCTAACCACTGAGCTACCATGCCACCCATAAGGGAATTGGGATTTATATGTTGAAATCTGGGTCCACAGGGTGGGTAATATCAAAGGGAAAGAATGATATATCCACAGCACAATAACTGGAGAAAGGCACACAGTGGCAGCAGCTACCATCACAGCCACACCCAGCTGAAGAGAGCAGTCTCCCCTGAAAACAAGATGTTGCCAAATGGGCAGCTGGTTAAAACTCAAGATGTGGACAGAGAAGGGTACACCTTCGCTGAACTGAAGACGGTTTTTCCCAAATGTGGACAAATAACCTCGGCGTGGTAATTATCTGCTGGATTTCGCCCATCGAGTTAGAACATAGAACAGTACAGCACAGAACAGGCCCTTCAGCCCTCGATCTTGTGCCAAGCAATGATCACCCTACTCAAACCCATGTATCTACCCCATACCCTTAACCCAACAACCCCCCCCATTAACCTTATTTTTTAGGACACTAAGGGCAATTTATCATGGCCAATCCACCTAACCTGCACATCTTTGGACTGTGGGAGGAAACCGGAGCACCCGGAGGAAACCCACACACACACGGGGAGGACGTGCAGACTCCACACAGGAGTTATATAATAAAGAATGTTGCTTGGGAAAAAGGAAATGGAGGAGGCTGGGAATGAAGGGGTAACTTTATGAGACACTGCGTCTGTATAGCCATCAATGTAGTTAACTGCATTGGTGTAATGTATTACTGTCCTACTTGTCATGTGTTTTTCTTTTTTTTTATTAAACAATTTTATTGAGGTAGTTTTTGGCTTTATAAACAGTTACAGACATCATCAGAAAGAAAGCAAAAAAGGCAAAAATGTGCAAACATCCACGTACTTTCTTTTTTTTTTAATAAACAATTTTATTGAGGTAGTTTTTGGCTTTATAAACAGTTACAGACATCATCAGAAAGAAAGCAAAAAAGGCAAAAATGTGCAAACATCCACGTACTTTCTTTTTTTTTAATAAACAATTTTATTGAGGTAGTTTTTGGCTTTATAAACAGTTACAGACATCATCAGAAAGGAAGCAAAAAAGGCAAAAATGTGCAAACATCCACGTACTTTCAATACTTCCATCGTACCGTATTGCACAAGCCCGCTCCCCTCCCACTGGTACTACCCGCCATATTTTCCCTCCTACTCTGCTCCCCCCCCCACCCCCTGCTGACGCTCACTCTCCCGCAAAGAAGTCAATAAATGGTTGCCACCTTCGGGTGAACCCCTGCACAGATCCCCTCAAGGCGAACCTAATTTTTTCCATCCCCAGGAAACTTGACATGTCCGCAAGCCACCACTCAGTCTTCGGGGGCTTTGAGTCCCTCCACGCCAATAATATTCGTCGCCGGGCTATCAGGGAGGCAAAGGCCAGCACATCGGCCGCTTTCTCCCCCTGGACGCCCGGGTCTTCCGAAACCCCAAAAATTGCCACCCCTGGACTCATCACCACCCTTGTTTTTAGCACCTGGGACATGACCCCCGCAAATCCCTCCCAGTACCCCCTCAGCTCAGGGCATGCCCAAAACATGTGCACATGGTTCGCTGGTCCTCCCGCGCACCTAGCGCATTTGTCCTCTATCCCGAAAAATTTGCTCATCCGAGCCACCGTCATATGGGCCCGGTGAACGACCTTAAATTGGATCAGCCCGAGCCTAGCACATGTCGCGGTCGAGTTTACCCTACTCAGGGCCTCTGCCCACAGCCCATCCTCCATTTCCCCGCCTAGCTCCTCCTCCCATTTAAGTTTCAGTTCCTCTGTCTGGGACCCTTCCTCCCTCATGAGCACCTTATAAATACCCGAGACTCTACCCTCCCCTTCGTCCCTCCCAGAGACTATTCTGTCTAGGATCCCCATTGGCGGGAGGCGCGGGAAAGATGGGACCTGTCTACGAACAAAGTCCCGCAACTGTAGGTATCTAAAATCATTTCCCCTTACCAACCCAAATTTCTCCTCCAAGCTCCTCAAACTCGCGAAGCTCCCTTCCAGGAACATATCACCCACCCTTCCCGCCCCTGCTCGCCGCCATACTCGGAACCCCCCATCCATACTGCCGGGGGCAAACCGATGGTTGTCGCAGATTGGCGCCCAGACAGACGCCCCCATCTCCCCACATGCCTCCTCCACTGGCCCCATATCCGCAGGGTCGCCACCACTACCGGGCTGGTGGTGTACTTGGCCGGCGGGCAGCGGTACAGGAGCCGTGACCAGGGCTTCCAAACTGGAGCCCCTGCACGAAGCCGCCTCCACCCGCTCCCAAATAGACCCCGTACCCACCATCCACTTCCTTATCATAGCGATGTTGGCCGCCCAGTAATAATTGACCAGACTCGGCAACGCCAGCCCCCCCTCGCTGCGGTTCCTCTCCAACATCGCCTTCTTCACCCGCGGAGACTTTCCCGCCCAGACAAAGCTCATGATCAGCCCGTTAACTCTTTTGAAGAAGGACTGTGGGATAAAGATCGGGAGGCACTGAAAAATAAACAAAAATCGAGGGAGGATTGTCATCTTTACAGTCTGCACCCTCCCTGCCAGCGACAGCGGGAGTGCATCCCATCTCCGAAACTCTCCCTTCATTTGCTCCACCACCCTGGCCAAATTTAACTTATGCAGCCTGCCCCAGTCTCGTGCCACCTGGATTCCCAAATACCGGAAATTTTCCTCAACTAACCTAAACGGTAGCCCTCTCAATCTGTTCTCCTGGCCCCTTGCCTGTACCACAAACATTTCACTCTTGACCGTATTTAATTTGTATCCTGAGAACTGGCCGAACTCCCTCAGCATTCCCAGTATAGTTCCCATCCCGGCCACTGGGTCCGACACGTACAGGAGCAGGTCGTCTGCATAAAGAGAAACCCTGTGGTTCAACCCCGCCCCTCACCATCCCTTCCAACCCTCTGCGGCTCTCAGCGCAATCGCCAGCGGCTCTATGGCCAGCGCAAACAGCAGCGGGGAGAGCGGGCAGCCCTGCCTGGTCCCTCGGTACAACCTAAAGTACTCCGACACTTCTCTGTTGGTCCTGACGCTGGCCCTCGGGGCCTGATATAATAATTTGATCCAATCCACCAATCCCTCCCCGAACCCAAACCGTCCGAGCACCTCCCATAGGTATTCCCACTCCACCCGGTCAAAGGCCTTCTCGGCGTCCATAGCCACCACTACCTCCACCTCTCTACCCGCCGGGGGCATCATTATCACATTGAGCAATCTCCTCAGATTGGCCGCCAGCTGCCTACCTTTCACGAACCCCGTTTGATCCTCCCCAATCACCTCCGGTACACAGTCCTCCATTCTACCCGCCAGTACCTTTGCCAGGAGCTTGGCATCTACATTAATCAGGGAGATTGGCCTGTAGGACCCGCACACCTCCGGGTCTTTACCCCGCTTTAATATCAGAGATATGGTGGCTTGTGACATCGTCGGCGGCAGGGTCCCTCTGTCCCTTGCCTCATTGAAAACCCTCGCCAAGACCGGGCCCACCAGCTCCGAGAACTTCCTATAAAACTCTACTGGGTATCTATCCGGCCCCGGGGACTTCCCCGACTGCATGGCCTTTAGGCCCCCCAATACCTCCTCTACTCTAATCGGGGCCCCCAGCTCTTCCACTCACCCCCCCCCCCTCTGCCTCTCCCTGAGTAAAACCTCCCCCGGGGACTCCGCGTGCTCTTCATCTATCCGGCCCATTTCCCTGACCAATCTATCCATCTCTGCCCGGTCTGCCTTGGCTCTATGGGCCCCAATTGAAATCAGCTCCCCCCCCGCACTACTGCCTTTAGCGCCTCCCACACGGTCGCCGCTGAGACCTCCCCAGTGTCATTCACCTGCAGGTAATTTTTTATACATTTCCGAAGCCTCTCGCAGATCCCCTCCTCCGACAGCAGTCCCACATCTAGCCTCCATTGCGGGCGTTGATACCTCGCTCCCCCGAACTGCAGGTCCACCCAATGCGGGGCATGGTCTGAAATGGTAATTGCTGAGTATTCCGTGTTCTTTACCTCCCCCATACAGTCCCTGCTTAGCACAAAGAAATCTATCCTGGAATATACTTTGTGGACGTGCGAGTAAAACGAGTAGCCCCTTCCTGTTGGCTGTCCCTCTCTCCAGGGGTCCACTGCCCCCATTTGCTCCATAAACCCTTTCAGCTCCCTTGCCATTGCTGAGAGTCTACCCGTTCTGGGACACGACCGATCCAAAGTCGGCTCAAGGACCATGTTAAAGTCCCCTCCCATTATTAGCCTGCGAGAATCCAAGTCCGGGATCTTTCCCAGCACTCTTTTAATGAAGTCCACGTCATCCCAGTTCGGGGCATATATATTCACCAGCACCACTCTTCTCCCCTCCAGCCTGCCCCGTACCATCAGGTATCTGCCCCCCCTGTCTGCGGATATGCCCTCTGCCTCAAATTGCACGCGCTTGTTGATCATGATTGCCACCCCTCTGGACTTCGAGTCCAAGTCCGAGTGGAAGACCTGGCTAATCCAGCTCTTCCTTAGCCTGGTCTGGTCTGACACTTTCAGATGTGTCTCCTGCAATATAATTACGTCCGCCCTCAGGGCCCGCAAGTGCGCGAACACCCGCGCCCTCTTAACCGGCCCATTCAGTCCCTTGACGTTCCAGGTGATCAGCCTGGTCGGGGGGCACATCCCACCCCCCACACCCCGCCGGTCAGCCATAGCCTTTCTCGGGCCGGCCCCTGACCCGTGCGTCGCGCCCTTCCTGGCCCGCCCTATAGCTGCCTCCACCCTCGACCTCCTTTCCAGTGCCTATTTCAAGTCCCTCTCCCGTCAGCAGAACAACCCCCCCCTCCCCTAACCCCATCCCCCGATACCCCCACCCCTGCCATCTACTGGCTGTAGCTTCCCCCCCCCATCTGACTTCCTTGACTAGCCAATCTGCTAGCCCGGTGACTCAACACTCCGGCGCCTTCCTGTCTCATTCCCATTGTTTCCCCGCCCTCCTCCCCACCCACTGGGGCAAGCCGGCTCCAGTGTCTTCCGTGAGCTGCACAAAAAGCCCAAACAGAAAAAAAAAGGGAAAAAACATAGAAAAAAGAGAAAAAGCACATAAATGTCCATGAACAAAGGAAAGAGTCTCAAATGTTCCGCTTGGCCCCCTTGGCCCAGCAAACCGTTGAGCAGCAGTCCAGGCACATTCGGCGTTCCTTCCCACAGAAATCCTCGGGCCCTAATTCGCGTCCTTGGGGCCTCCTTTCGGGACCAGCCCCAGGTCCCTCACAAAATCCATCGCTTCTTCGGGCTCGGAAAAGTAGTGGTGTTGACCCTGGTGCGTGACCCATAGCCGAGCTGGGAACAGCAGACCAAACTTCACGTGCTTCTTGAACAGCACCTCCTTGACATTCTTAAAGGCTGCTCGCCGCCGAGCCACCTCCTGGCTTAGGTCCTGATAGATGCGGAGAACACTGTTATTCCACGTGCTGCTCCTAGCGCTCTTTGCCCACTGCAGCACCCGCTCCTTGTCCACGAACCTGTGGAACCTAATCACCATCGGGCGGGGGGGGTCCGCCCAGCCGCCCCTGCCTTGCCTGCACCCTGTGTGCCCCCTCCAGCTCCGGCGGTCGCGGAAAGGCTTCGGCCCCCATCAGCTGCTTCAGCAGGTCTGCTACAAACGCTGCAGCATCAGCTCCCTCCGCCCCCTCCGGGAGGCCGACCATCCTCAGATTGTTCCTGCGGACTCTATTCTCCAGCTCCTCCACTCTGTCCAGCAGTCTTCTCTGCCGCTCTTTCAGGCCGTCCACTTCTAGCGGTGCAACCGTTTGCGCATCCGCCTGCTCCTCCACCGCCTCTCCCAGCTCCTTAACTTTAACATCCTGGGCGTCCAGCCTTTGGTTCAGCTGATCCACCGCTTTCTGGATTGGGTCCAAGCTGTCCCGCTTCAGCGCTTCAAAACTGGACTTCATTACCTGGAGCATGTTATCCAGCGCCTGCTGGATTGCTGAGTCCGGGGTCCGTGTGTCCGCCATCTTAGGTCCCAGGTAATTTTCTTCCGGTCCTTGTCTCTGTCCCTTTTTCTCCTTCTTCTTCTGCCTTCTGGAATCCCGCTGTTCCATGTGCCGCAGCCCGCTCCTCAGCGCCTCCGCTGCCGCTTTCCTTCGCCCAGCTCCTTCAATTTTACCTCCTGGGCATCTGAAGTGGGTCCAAGCTGTCCCTCCTCAGCAACTCCGAACTTTTTTTTCCCTTTGTCCTGGAGGAAGGAAGGTCCGTGGGTCCGCCATCTTACCCTGCAGGTCAGCTTCCTCCTTCTCTCTCTCTCTCCTTCTTCCTCACCTGCTGGCCTCCCACACTTACATCATCTGCAGCCCGCTCTCCTCCTCTGTTCCAGGCAGCCTTTCTGCCGCCCCCGTGGTCCCGCTATCGCGGGGAAACAGCTGTTCCAGCCGGCCGGAGTGAGAGCCCACCGAATGTGCGGCTCACCCGGACATCGCCGCCACTGGACCATCCACGTACTTTCAATACTTCCATCGTAACATATTGCACAAGCCCGCTCCCCTCCCACCGGTACTACCCGCCATATTTTCCCTCCTACTCTACTCTACCCCACCCCCCCCCCCCCCCCCCCCCCACCCCCCCCCCCCCCCCAACCACCACCCCCTACTGACGCTCACTCTCCCGCAAAGAAGTCAATAAATGGTTGCCACCTCCGGGCGAACCCCTGCACAGATCCCATGTGTTTTTCTTTTAAATTAATAAATATTCTGTATTAATTGATCACAAAATGACTGGACTATTCCTCCCTGGTTTGCCTATCTTTTCTCACACTATATCAAATTGAAACTATACACCAATCAGAATCTGAGTTCCAAGTTACCCTTCTGGGATTTGGGATACCCTCATTTTAACATCAGTGGGGTTTTTAACTCACATTCTCACTCTCTAAAGGGCAAACACTCATTTTACTTAATCTTTTCCTTTTCAAAATCTGTAGGAGCTCTTGCTATCAATTTTTACATTCCGAGTTAGCTTCTCCTTATACCCTAATTTCTTCCTCCGAGTTAATCTTTTTAGTCATTCTCTACTGTTCTTTATATTCTGACCATTCATTAGACCTGCCACTCATCTGACCTGCCACTCATCTGTACATAGTTATGTGCTTTCTCCTGAAGTATGATGCTTTCCCTAACTTCTTCAGTTAACATGGACAGTAGGAATATATGGGCAGCACGGTAACATTGTGGATAGCACAATGGCTTCACAGCTCCAGGGTCCCAGGTTCGATTCCCGGGTGGGTCACTGTCTGTGTGGAGTCTGCACGTCCTCCCCCTGTGTGCGTGGGTTTCCTCCGGGTGCTCCAGTTTCCTCCCACAGTCCAAAGATGTGCAGGTTAGGTGGATTGGCCATGATAAATTGCCCTTAGTGTCCAAAATTGCCCTTAGTGTTGGGTGGGGTTACTGGGTTATTGGGATAGGGGGGAGGTGTTGACCTTGGATAGGGTGCTCTTTCCAAGAGCCGGTGCAGACTCGATGGGCCGAATGGCCTCCTTCTGCACTGTAAATTCTATGTAATTCTATGTAATATTTCTACTACGTATTACATAAGAACATAAGAACTAGGAGCAGGAGTAGGCCATCTGGCTCCTCGAGCCTGCTCCGCCATTCAATTAGATCATGGCTGATCTTTTGTGGACTCAGCTCCACTTTCCGGCCCGAACACCATAACCCTTAATCCCTTTATTCTTCAAAAAACTATCTATCTTTACCTTAAAAACATGTAATGAAGGAGCCTCAACTGCTTCACTGGGCAAGGAATTCCATAGATTCACAACCCTTTGGGTGAAGAAGTTCCTCCTAAACTCAGTCCTAAATCTATTTCCCCTTATTTTGAGGCTATGTCCCCTAGTTCTGCTGTCACCCGCCAGTGGAAACAACCTGCCCGCATCTATCCTATCTATTCCCTTCATAATTTTAAATATTTCTATAAGATCCCCCCTCATCCTTCTAAATTCCAACGAGTACAGTCCCAGTCTACTCAACCTCTCCTCATAATCCAGCCCCTTCAGCTCTGGGATTAACCTAGTGAATCTCCTCTGCACACCCTCCAGCGCCAGTACGTCCTTTCTCAGGTAAGGAGACCAAAACTGAACACAATACTCCAGGTGTGGCCGCACTAACACCTTATACAATTGCAACATAACCTCCCTAGTCTTAAACTCCATCCCTCTAGCAATGAAGGACAAAATTCCATTTGCCTTCTTAATCACCTGTTGCACTTGTAAACCAACCTTCTGTGACTCATGCACTAGCACACCCAAGTCTCTCTGACCAGCGATATGCTTTAATATTTTATCGTTTAAATAATAATCCCGTTTGCTGTTATTCCTACCAAAATGGATAACCTCACATTTGTCAACATTGTATTCCAACATTGGAATACAGGATGCCATTTCAGAATAGAATGGAATACAATGTTGACAAATGTGAGGTTGCATGTGACAAATGTTGACAAATCCAAAAATACAACATTGTATTCGCTAAAAATATCCGCTAAAAATTCTGCCACTGCTTCTCTAATGATCTGCCTCTTACCCTAGTAATCCAGATCACTTCAGCCAGCTCAACTTTCATATTCACATAGTTGTCCTTATTTAAGTTTAAAATGCTTGTCTCAGACCCATTCTTCTCCCTTTCAAATTGGATGTAAAATTCAATCATATCATGGTCCTTGCTAGCTAGGGGTGCCTTTACACTCTCTGCAACTGCACTGCCACATCTAACAGGAGATTAAGTTGCTCTCCTCCAAACCCGTGTGAAGTGGTATCAATGGCAGCCCGGATGTGACTGTGTGCGGCTGACTCTGAGATTCCACAGAGGTGGCCTGCGTTACCCTGGAAAGAGCTGATTGCATCAAAATTCAGAGCCGCAGTGAAAGCCAGTATCAGGGCCTGTGGATTGGCATAGTGCCTGACCTTGTTGCACCAGGGCACATTATGTAGGTTACCATTTCCCAGGTTAACCAGAGTTGGGTTCATAGAATCATAAAATCCCTACAAAAGGAGACCATTCGGCCCATAGAATCTACACTGACTCTCTCAAAGAGTACCCTACATAGGCCCAAATTCCCACCCTATCCCCATAACCTCGCCTATGGCCAATCCACCTAACCTGCACATCTTTGGACTGTGGGAGGAAAACCGGAGCACCCGAAAGAAACCTACATAGGCACGGGAAGAATGTGCAAAATCCACACAGTCACCCGAGGCTGAAATCGAACCCGGATCACTGGCGCTGTGAGGCAGCACTGCTTACTGTGTTGGTCTCACTTTAATTTGCAGTTTCCAGAGGCACCCGAGGCATTGGGACCTATCCCTTTGCATCGGAGACCTCGGGCAAGCGCCGTTCATTATTGTCTCCACAAATGGGGACCAGATGGAACAGCCCCTTGTCCGGGTCTCCCAGGGGATTGGGGGCTCCAGATGCATGCCCGTTGGCATTCTGACACTACTGGCACCACTGGGGAGCCTTGGCAGTGCCAGCCTGGCACCTTCAGCTGGGTGCCAGCCTGGCACAGCCGAGGTGCCCAGGTGGCACTGCCAGGGTATCAGGTTGGCACTACCAAGATTCCAAACTGGCATTTTTCACATGGCATTGATCGGGGCAGAGGTGCCATGAGTGGGTATTAGGGGTGTGGGGGGGAATGGGTCCCACTAATAGTGAGTTGGGGCTTTGGGTGGGGGAAATTGGGGGTTGCGCGGGGGCTCTAGAAATCAGGATGCCATTTAAAAATCCTGATCTCTCACTACACTGACGAGTTCCAGCAAGAGGATCTCCTCAGTGCAGAAAACGGGGTCTATGTGTGGCCTCGGCTGCATGTACCCCGTTGCGAGCGCCAGAAACACACAGCTAAATGTGCTCCATATGGGATTTTTTTCCCCATTTACTTAAATCATGCCCAGAAACCTTTCCGTTAGATCGCACCCAATGTCTCGAAAACTCTTCACTCTTCCATTTTACTCCAAATTATAACAGTCTTATAAATTTCTTACATGTAACAATTTCCTTACATTGTGACAGTAGCTATACTCCACAAGTCATTCATTATTTAGGAAGCGCTTTGCGATGTCCTGAGGTTCTGATAGGTGCTGCATTAATGCAACTTCTTGCATAATCATGAGGTGGATTTTATGGCGGCATCATTGTTCTCATCTGCTGGCTGCAGAGAGCTGATGGTTCTTTACTCAGAGAGTAGTAATGCCCTGCCTGCAACAGTAGTGGACTCGCCAACATTAAGGGCATTTAAATGGCCATTGGATAAACATATGGATGATAAGGGAATAGTGTAGATGGGCTTTAGAGTGGTTTCACATGTCTGCACAACATTGAGGGCCGAAGGGCCTGTACTGCACTATAATGTTCTATGTTCTATGATGAGAGACGCCCGTGGGCTCCTCCAGAAAGGCCCCCTGGAAATAAGTGTCACTCAGGAACTTTGATAGCTGTAGCAGGCCTCTCCTGGAATCAAGGACCTTGGGAGTAGAAGTCCCAGCTACAGAGAGCTGCTGGCCAATCAGAGGCCACCAGCTCTTTTAAATGGCAGCGCCACTTGGGAGGCAGTGGCTGCTGCTGGAATGACACCTCCTGGAGGTCCAGGGTTGAAGAGCGGTAAACAGGCCATATGTAAGTAATAGTGGGAGGGATTTCACAGGTTAGGGGTCAAGGGGAGTGGGCTCTCGGAGGGTTAGCAGCAAGGGATCATGGGTCGAGCCACTCCCTTCCCAACCCCCGTCCGAGATGACAAGTTGGCCGCAGTTTTACCTGTCATGCACACCACATGTTGACAGGCCTGCCGGCCGCTGAGTTAATGTCAGCGGTGATAAGATGAGGCCCTTAAGGACCCTTAATTGTCCATTTAATGGCCTCAATTGGTTGTGGGGCAGGAAGTCCAACCTCGGGCCTTCCCACCCCGACTTAGTTCTGACCAAGGCTGGATGAGGCACACCACCATCATGTCCAATGAAATGTCATTCCTGCTTCTGAAACATGCCCTGGGAGAGGTCATAAAATTGCATCCCGTGAGTGAATTGGAATCCGAGCAAATCTCTGCCTGTCACAGTTGGGTTGCTGGCTACTTTCTTCCTTCCCTCATTTCAGCCTTGGTGCTACCTTGCACTATGAACTTTGACCTCTAGTTTTCCCACTTGAGAAGGATCAGCTTGCGTGGCAGCACTCAGAGCAGCAGCCTCACCCGATCCAGACCTGGACACCCTGAAGCCAACCCAGTTGGAGAATTAGCACAGATGTTCATTCCAACGTCAGTTTTACCTCACCAAATACGTCAGTTGTCTCAACTTGGTTTCTGAACCAGTCGACTACTGTTCAAGATAATTTCCCCAAATTTGGGGATCTTTCACCGTGTGCAACAATAACAAAAAGTTTCACAGGTGGAGCATAACAAGTATCTTCAATGTGGCAGGGCGAGTTAGACTAGTTGTAAACTGAACATTCCAGTCTGACTCTTTGAAGCTAATCCAGTACAATGGCTGTGCTTAAATGCTACTTCAATTAAGATCTCTCATGAATAAAGACACCTGTATACTACAAACACAACGCCCATGTCATCATAGAATCTGTACAGTGCAGAAGGAGGCCATTTTGCCTCCTTGAGTCTGTACTGACCCTCTGAAAGAGCACCCCACCCAGGCCCACTCCCCCATTACCCTACCTAACCTCTTAGATACCAAGGGACAATTTAGAATATCCAATCCCCCAAACCTGCACATAAGTTCATGAGATATCGGAGCAGAATTAGAGCATTTGGCCCATCGTGTCTGCTTCGCCATTCGATCATGGCTGATCTCAGGGCGGCACTGTGGCGCAGCGGCTAGCACTGCCGCTCCATGGAACTGATGGCCACGACTCGATCCCAGCTCCGGGCCACTGTCTGTTTGGAGCCCGCATACACTCCCCGTATCTGCGTGGGTCTCACCCCCAAAACCCCAAAAATGTGCAGTGTAGGTGGATTGGCCACGCTAAATTGCCCCTTAATTTAAAAAAAATCTAGGCTGATCGCACCTGGCCTCAACTCCACCACCCTGCCCGTTCTCCATAACCCTTCAACTCATTACCAATTAAGAGTCCGTCTAACACCTCCTTAAATTTACTCACTGTCCCAGCATCCACCGCACTTTGGGGTAGCAAATTCCACAGATTCACAACCCTTTGGGAGAAATAGTTTCTCCTCCAATCTGTTTTAAATTTGCTACCTCTAATGTTAAGGCTAGAATGCCCTGTAATATGTTATCCATACCTTTTATCATCTTGTTGTTATTATTATTATCTCAATTTGATCTCCTCTCATTCTTCTAAACTCTGGAGAGTATAGGCCTAAACTGCTCCATCTCTCTTCATAGTGCCAAACCCCTCAGGCGGGATTATGCCGTAATCGGCAGGGCGGGTAACCCCAGCGGGAAGGAGTGGCATGAACCACTCCGGCGTCGGGCCGCCCCAAAGTTGCGGAATCCTCCGCACCTTCAGGGGCTAGGCCGGCTCCGGAGTGGTTTGCGCCATGCCGGCTGGTGGGGAAGGGGCTTGGCGCCATGCCAACCTGAGCCGAAGGGCCTCCAGAGGCCGGCGCGAGTTGGCGCATGCGCGGGAGTGCCAGCGTGTTCTGGAGTCATCCCAGCACATTCGCAGAGGGCTTCGTCTCCGCACCGGCCATGGCGGACTGCTACAGCCGCCGGTGCGGAAGGATAGAGTGCCCCCACGTGGGCCCCGATCGCGGGCCAGGCCACCGTTGGGGCAACCCCCGGGGCCAGATCCCCTCCGCACCCACCGAGAACCCTGGAGGCCGCCTGCGCCGCCAGGTCCCACCGGTAAGGACCTACTCTAATTTACGCTGGCAGGACCTGCAAAAACGTTCGGCCACTCGGCCCATCACGGGCTGGAGAATTCGGCAGCCGGCGGGTGCGGGATGTACGCCGCCGCCCCCTGGCGATTCTCCGACCCGGCGGGGGGGGACAAAGAATCCCGCCCCTCATCTCTGGAATCAACTAGTGAACCTCCTCTGAACTGCCTCCAATGCCACTACATCTTTCCTCAGATAAGGGGATCAAAACTGTGCACAACACTTCAGGCGTGGTTTCACCAATGCCTTGGACTGTGGGAGGAAATCGGAGCAGCCGGAGGAAAACCCACGCAGTCAAGGAGGGGGAAAGTGCAAACTCCACATAGACAATCACTCAAGGTCGGAAGTGAACCCAGGTCCCTGGAGTTGTGAGGCAGCAGTGCTAACATGTGACACAATGCCGCCCTAATTTTGACCCTGATCATTCGGGTAGCTTGTGGCAATTCCCGCTCACGACAACACTTAGAAACCTTTCTGGGGAATCGCGTCCCATGTTTCATATTCTTGTGGTTTCCATAAAATCCTGTTATTTCAGGATTCAGACGATAAAACATGGGGCGCGATTCTCCGGAAAGATTTCTAAGTGTTATAGTGAGCTACAATTGCCACAAGCTTCCCGACGCTCGGCCCAGCGAGGCCGGCAACGCTACGTTAATTGGTCCATTTAACGAGGCCTCACAGGCTTCTCGCCGCAAATGAAGGCTCGCTAGCTGATTCGCCGGCACCACACTTGCCATCTCCCCCTAACAAAGTCAAGCAGCACTTGCTCAGCCATGAGGGCAGCAACGTCTCGTTTCCCACCTCTCTCAATTTACACCCATTCAAATAATAATCTGCCTTCCTATTTTTGCTACGAAAGCGAATAGCCTCACATTTATCCACGTTATGTTACATCTGCCAGCATATTCCCACTCACTCAGCCTGTCCAAATCACGCTGAAGCATCTCTGCATCCTCCTCAAAGCTCACCTTCCACCCAACCTTGTATCAGCTGCAAATTTGGAGACAATACACTTACTTCCCTCGTCCAATTCATTAATATATAATGTGAACAGCTGGGGTCCCAGCACTGATCGCTGTGACCCCCAACTCGGCACTGCCTGCCAATCAGAAAAAGGCCCATTTATTCCACCTCTTTGCTTCCAATCTGCTGACCAGCTTTCTAGCCATCTCAAGACGCCACCCACAATTCCATGCACTTTAACTTTACATAGTAATCTGCTTTGTGAGACCTTGTCGAAGGCCTGCTGAAAGTCTAAATAAAGTGAAGAAGTGAAGTGGGAAGGGCCTGGCATACTGTGTCTGGTTGGGGGAGGGGTGGTTGTGGAAGGGGGGAGCGATGATGGGAACTATCAGTCTAAAGGACATTGTCAGTACTGTGAAAATGTGTGTGCACCTCAGGGTGTTCTCTGACAGAATTGTTCCAGGTCTTTGAGCTCCCCCACAGCACTTTGATTATCTTTGCTGAGAGTGAGCTTGGACAATGTCCTTTATGATGCATAGAAGGGAGGGTCAACTGAGCCCGCAGGTTCAGCCATGCTCCACCGAGTGGTGAGTACAACACTGGACACGAAGATGAACATTTAGTAAAGAGTGGGGGAAAAAAACATTGTTTCTTCCTCAATAAAGGAAATATATCCCTAACCCCCTTTTAACCATCAATATGTGCCAACCATGACATGTACCATTACGTTTAGCTCTCGGATTAAGCTAGTTTCAACAATTAATGATGATGTATACATGAACAAAGTAAAACCAAGGTATTGTGACTTATTTACTAGTGAAATCTAAATTTGAAAAAACATTGATGCCACCTTTGTGTTCTTAATAAGTCTTATGTTAATGGCAACGAAGTTGGACAGGTAAGTTCTCGCCTTCATACAGAGGCTCTTTTAGAGCCTGCCCTTCGCTGAACCACTGCAAGCTGACAGTGGCTTTCATCAGTGAAAAGCTTCCCTCTTTGCAGAATGGCATCTTTCTCCTATGCACACTGCCAGAATGTTACATTTCAATTGTCGTCATGTACGGGGCAAAGCAAGAGAGTGGAAATGACACGCACTTCCTATTCCATCGCTAGAGACAGCAGCCAGTGATAAGATCCCACCCTAAGATTTAAAGCCCACATCTATCATCAACAGTGTTTGCCCAACTTAACTCCACAACATTATCCACCTCTGTCCCACTGTCAGCTCTTCTACCAACTTAGCCATATTCTTGCAGGCATCAGACTTGTCTACCCATAAACCGTCCTCATTGTTTCCCGTCCTCCACCATCCATAAACACCAACTTGTCCAAATCTCCTGCCATTTGTATCCTGCTCTGCACCATGTTTGTTTCATCCACAATCCCTATCACCATTCGCTAATGTATAAAATATAAAATCCATGCTCTGAATGAGAAATCTCTCTCTGGCTTTGCTGCACTCTGTCTGTATACTCTGTTCTGCTGCTGAAGCTGCTCCAAAATACTCTGGTCCCCCAAAGCTCACCTGAGACATTGACAGGGATTGAAAGTTTGAGGCAATGGCAAGGGTACAGTGTTTGCAGTGAGCATTGTCCTCCTTAAGCACAATGAAGTGTGAATGTGACGTGTTCAATTATTGATCTTAGAGCACGTTGGTGTTCACAGTGCCAAAGGGAAAACAGGACAGTTGTCAATGTGCTATCTTCCCTGCTTTTGTAAGGGTCATGGAACTTTTTTCTGACACTGAAATGTGCTGTTTGAGTTGGGAGACGTTCCAGCTAGTGTCACTGCCTCCTTTCTGTACATCATATATGGAGCACATTTCTGAAGCTTATTCTTATGGATGTCTCATTTCATTCAAGAGTAGCTTTAAAATTGTGTGATAAAAGCAAATTACCACGCATGCTGGAATCTGAAACAAAAACAGAAAATACTGGACAATCTGAGCAGGTCTGGCAGCATCTATGAAGAGAAAAGGGGGCTAAAAGGGGGCGTTTCAAGTCTGGATGACTATCCGCTTTGACAAAGAGTCATCCAGACTCAAAATGTTAGCCTCCTTTTCTCTTCACAGATGCTGTCAGACCTGCTGAGATTGTCCAGTATTTTCTGTTTTTGTGTAAAATTGTGTGCTTTGTGAATTAGGTCATTTTTCAGTTCCTAAAGAATAAGGTAAGAAGTCTTACAACACCAGGTTAAAGTCCAACATGTTTGTTTCAAACACAAGGGGTGGAATTCTCCGCAAGGCCCGACGCCGTTGTGAAACCCGGAGAGGTTCACGACGGCGTCGGACGTCGCGCCTTGCCCCCTATTTCCCCCCCCCCCCCGGGGGGCTAGGAGAGCCGTGCCGTAAATCTCGGCCGCCGGGCCTTGTCGCTGGCGTCAAGGCCCGGCGCGCCAAGAATGACGTGGCCAGCGCGCCTAATAACGTCAGCTGCGCATGCGCAGGTTAGCCGGCGCCAACCCGCGCATGCACGGTTGCCGTCTTCCCCTCCGCTGCCCCACAAGACGTGGCGGCTTGATCTTGCGGGGCGGCGGAGGGGAAAGAGTGCGTCCCTTTGAGACGCCGGCCCGACGATCGGTGTGCACCGATCGCGGGCCAGTCCCCTCCCGAGCACGGTCGTGGTGCTCACTCCCCTCTCCGCCCCCCACAAGCCACAAACCAGGTATTGCCGCCACGTTCACGCCAACAGCGACCAGGTGTGGTTGCCGCTGGCGTGAACCATTCGGGAACGGCAGGCCGCTCGGCCCATCCGGATTGGAGAATTGCGGGCTGCCGTGAAAAACGGCGGCCCACAATTCTCCGAGCGGCATGTCCCAAAACGCAACACGCCATTTTGGGGGGGGGGGGGGTGGGAGAATCGCGGGGGGTGCCAGAGCGGCCCTCCCGTGATTCCCCCACCCGGCGTGGGAGCGGAGAATTGCGCCCAAGCTTTCGGAGCACAGGTGACCTGAGGAAGGAGCAGTGCTCCGAAAGCTAGTGTTTGAAACAAACATGTTGGACTTTAACCTGGTGTTGTAAGACTTCTTACTGTGCTCACCCCAGTCCAACGCCGGCATCTCCACATCATAAAGAATATGGGATTGCCCTTGGGAGTGGAGTCTTTGCTGAACATGGGGAAATTGAATCTGAATCACAATGGGCAGTTAGTTAAATAAAACAAAGTCTGAGAGTACATCAGAATTGCACCAGAGAATACAGAGTAAACCAGCAGTATTTGTAAATCCTTCATCCCTCGATCATATTCTTGCTGGACCAACTTGCCCCCTTTGCTCCTTCAATACTGGATTACTGCCCTTTTCCTGTTCCCTCCACTTCACCACCTAAGGTAAGTTTTTCAGTCAATATACGCCATCCCTCCTTTGATGTTTTTGTGCATAGCAACTCTGCCTTACTGCCTCCCAACCTCCAATGGCCTGCTTAAAACCAATCTCTTTAACTTTACTTTCAATCCCCTCTCTATATCCGTTCCACTCGATCAGCAACATCCCCTCATCCTTCCCTTCCTGCATGAAGGATGCTATAGAAATGAATGTTGTTCATGCTATCAGTAAGCTACATGCATCTAAATGCGAAAAGCTCAATAAATCCTAATAATGAATAACAGTTTTCCGAAATTAGCCTTTTACTTTAGATCCTTGGACTCTTTGGTTTAGTTGCGAAATGTGTAAATGGGAGAAACACTTGTCTGTTTTTTAAAATATCATCTGCGTTTTAAAGTGGTGACGTTCCAAAATGTTTAATTGG
Organism: Scyliorhinus canicula; assembly: GCF_902713615.1. Lineage (NCBI taxonomy): Eukaryota > Metazoa > Chordata > Chondrichthyes > Carcharhiniformes > Scyliorhinidae > Scyliorhinus > Scyliorhinus canicula. Next base: position 60,854,438 of record NC_052160.1, on the reverse strand, counting down.
CTTCTGTTTGTTGCCACAGCATTGATATATTTATGACTTCACGTGGTAATGCCCCTGATACATTTTCTTTGGATAGAATGTGCCGTGGAAAGTATGACTCTGGAAGGAATGAGACTATTTCCTTTCCACATTATTGAGAGGTGACCGGCGAAAAATCCAGGTTCTCTCTGACTAACTGTCCGAGCAGTGCTTTTTTATTTCTCTCTGTAACCCATCTTTTAAAATTGTGTGAAAGCATGTTAATTGCAGATCTCTTCGAGTGAGTGTCACAGAACGTGACAAAAGTCAGTATGCCCATATTCTTAGATGTAAATTTGGGCCACCTTTTCATCCAACTTCGCTGGGCTGGCCACATGCTTAGAAC